>NC_081523.1:35427424-35549924 GCF_030273125.1 Centropristis striata | reverse complement strand
CATTATATAATATTTTCTCCTCTGACGAGCTGAGATCCTCCAGTCACGACAGCTCAGCTCAGCGTGTGTGTGTGTGTGTGTGTGTGTGTGTGTATGTGTGTGCATGCAGACTGCAGGGGAATCCGACTGCAGCTCTCCACCTCCACACACACACACGCACACACACACACACACACACACACACACACACACACACACACATTGTCATGCGATGCTGCTCTGACTGAGTCATGTGACCAGCAGCAACCAATCAGAGAGCAGCTTCAGAGGGAGATTCAACCAATAAGAGGGCAGTCAGGGAACACAGCTTCAAAAACACTTTATTATTATTATTGTTATTATTACAATAATATTAAAAATAATGATAATAATATATTATCTATTGTTTGTATATTGGTTGTAATGAAATTTGGTAATTTATTTATAAATAATATTAATAATAACAATAAAAAATAAAAATAATAACAATGAGTTATTAGTTTCACTCTGTTTAGTTACGTTCTTTAATAAAATTCATTCAATCATGTATAAATCTGATTTATTTTGACATGTTATCATGTTTCCTCTGCTGATGTTTATTAGGTTTATTAATCTGAATCATAACAAGTCACTGATCATGTGACCGTGTGAAGACTCCACCCACTTCGTGTTCAATGACTTTTTTAAAAATAAAATAAAGTGTTGATGCTCGTTTAATGTTCAAATATGTTTTTATGACGGCAGATGAAATTAATTAATCAGGAAACTTTTCTGATTTTTTACACAGAATATTTTAACCTTTCACTGTCTCGTCTCTTTAATTATCACAATGTTTTTTAAATTATTACTAAAATCTGATTTGTTGAACTGGATAACTGGATGAAAACTAAATATTATCATATTCAAACTGTTGAAATCAATAATACTTAAAAAGGGAATTTGAGCTCAAAAAATAAAACTTGCGCAATATTTTTTCCCGTCATGTGTTTGATTCATGTGTTTCAGGTTCTCCTCCAACAGTTAATGCTGGAAAAGGTTTTATGTTTTTGACAGACTTTTAGATCAGACTATTTTAGTTTTACTTCAAAAAGAGTTCTGGACGTTACGTCACTGTGACATATACATGTATACACACATACATACATACATACATATATATGTATAAATATATATGTATATGTATGTTGGAGACAGTAGGGGAGAGCGGGGACAGTTGTAACACTTTGAATCGTCCAATCACAAGCAGCGTCAGTGACAGTCTGCACATGCTCAGTTCAACATTTCTACTAGAAGTTTCCAGTAAAAAGTTAAAAACTGAATTTATTCTATCAGATTATCCAAACAAACCTGATCATAAACCACTGACAGCTCTGGACTGATTATTATTATTACTATTACCATTATTATTATTATTACTATTATTATTATTATTGTTGTTGTTGTTGTTGTTATTATTAATATTATTATTATTATTATTATTATTATGTTTCCCGTCTTTATAATCTAACAGTGGAGTGAAACAGCATCATCATTATTATTTTAATATAAAGTCACAATAAGATGAACGTGTTTAATCGAGTGATTGGTTATATTTGGACTGATGATAATAATAATAATAATAATAATAATAATAATAATAATAATAATTTATGACATTAATATATTATATTAAATTAGATTAGATTAGATTAGATTAGATTAGATATTAGATTAGATCCCATGCAGAGCTGCTGCTGTCAGGCCTCACTGTCGTCCTGCAGGAGCCTGCAGCTCAAATCAGGACCAGGACCAACGGCCAGATCCGGTCCGGACAGGCAGACAGACAGACAGGCAGGCAGGCAGACAGGCAGGCAGGCAGACAGGCAGGCAGATAGACAGGTGCACTCACTTGCCCACGAAGTTCTCCAGCACGGAGCTCTTCCCGGCGCTCTGGCCGCCCACCACCGCGATCTGCGGCAGGTCCAGACTGGAGTTCTGCCCGATGGAGCCGAACGCGTCCTGGAGCTGGTTCACCAGCGGGATCAGGTCCTCCATCCCCCGGTTCCCCATGGCGACGGACAGGCACGAGGAGAGAGAGATAGACAGGCAGGAGGAGAGGAGATGAGATGAGAGGAAGGAGAGGAGAGGAGAGATGGATGCGGAGCGGGAGACCGGTGATGCTGCTGGTGGAGAACCCGTCTGTCCGTCCGACAGACAGACAGGTGCAGCAGACAGACAGGTGCAGCAGTGAGACAGGTGCAGCAGTGAGACAGATGCAGCAGTGAGACAGGTGCAGCTGGTAGATGATGATGGAGAAGATGCTCCTGCTGTGACCTTCAGCTCCTTCTCCTCTTCCTCCTCTCTGCTCCTGCAGGAGCACACAGACTTCCGGTACAGACCTTCACAATAAGAGCCCTGTGACATCAGCGCTGACATTAAAAGATAAAAACAGATTAATAACTGAAACCTGATTTATTCTGTGAATTATTGCGATTTAAATATAATCTGTTTATGAAATCTATATATTAAAAAAACAAATAAAAAAACAGTTCACTTAATTTTGGGAACTTCCGTTTGAAACATCTTTAATTTACATTCATATATTTTATTATTATTATTATAATTATTGCTTTATGAAGCCAAATTTTGAATTTAATTCAAACATTGAGATGAAATGAAGAATACAAGAAAAGCTGATACAATCAATATGAATATGAAACATTAAATATGATTCCAAGTGAATTATCATAATTTCATCAATCATTAATTAATCAAATCTAAACCAGTTTTTCATCTTAAATTTCAAACTTCAAACAAAACACACTTTGTTTTATAATATAAATAAACTCATTCACACACACACACACACACACACACATCCTCACTATTCTAATGTTCGACACTAAAAATCTGCTGATTTAAAAGTTTGTTTGTTATATATATTTTATAATTTAATCCAGTTTAATGTGTTTAATTCCTGCAGTGAAGTCACATTGATTTAACCCCTTTGATGCTGGTTCAGAAAGGGGCGGGGCCACGGAGGTTGCTGAACTGTTTCTGTCAGACAAATTGGAGGTTTTTGACATCACAACAATGGTATGACTTGAAACTGAAGGAATGAAGGGACAGACTTCTGACTTAACTGAAATATTCTAGCAGTGCATTTTTATGAATGACATAATTTCACACGCTCACGCTCATAGAACTGGGTCACAGATCACTCAGCAGAGCAAACTGTTTACAACACATGTCAGCAAGTGTTTCAATTAACGGGCTGAAACACCACCAGATCATATTAGTTCATGCGGCTTACCGGCAGTCCTTTTAGAGTTAAAGAGTCCTTTTTCCTTGCCCGTTTCTCCGTAAAACGTCTGTCACCTCCCGGCATGCACACACCTAACTTTTCCTCCACTCTCCTGCAATTATACTTTATCTGCCTCAGTTGTGGAGCCTCACACAGAGCGGAAAGGTGCGGCGTGGAGAAGCGCTTGCCGGCTCTGCACACGCGCTCCCCACTGCAGACACAGCTACACACACAGGACAATCAGCCTCCCCTTGAGGAGTTACCTCTGATTTGGCACAACACCTCCCACTCCATCTTGCCATGGTTCCTAGGGAAGATCGCACAACTTCCAGGTTACCCCGGGCCAGCCCAAGGTTGTCACCTCAGTGGTCTTGCTTGTCCTGGTCTTCTATTGGAAGGAGGACAACAAGGCGTCTGACATTTCTGTGCAGCACAGAGCTTCCCCTGTCGCTGGATGCTGAGCCTTGGGCAGTTGGTCTGGAGCTGTTGACCGGCACACAATGGCTTGGAGAGACTTGAACTTTGACATCTCTTACGATACCTTTTGAAGCTTGAACTGTCTTCTCAGTGCATTTTGGTCACACAGCCAGACTATACATTGCTATACATCGACGTTTCTGTCTATGGTGTGCCATTTATCTCACACAAACAAGTTTGGACCAGTGAGCTGACTCCAGGACTTCCAGAAGTGGTTGACTCTGTCTTGTATCTCTCACAGTCATTTGTATGGATAAGTGGCGAAGTTGAACGTCTTGACATCACTGCTCTGCGAAGCTCGACCAAGCAAGAGTGAGTTTGGTGTTACGTATTCAAGTCGGTGTTCCAGGCTCTGAGCTTTCGCATCGATGGGTCGTTCGTTGGCAAGGTTGGCTGCAAGTTGGAGTACTGTCAGGAACTCACTGAAACTGAGGTCCATTCCTTTCCCAAGAATTTGGAGCGCCCTCTTCATGATCCGCACCGCGGCTTCTGCAGCCCCGTTTCGGTGTGGGGAATCAGCTGGATTGATTTTCCAGGTCCACTCAGTCCCATGTTTAGCAGCAAACTCTTCCAGGGTGTCTTTGTTTGCTCCCCCAGGAAAGCGTACAGCTCTGCCAGAACGGGTCTTGCACCAACAAAGTTGGTACCAGGATTGGATCTCTCTGACCCGGGTGGCAAAGAAGGTTTGATAGCCGTAACTTTCTCGTTGTATTTTCTGACTGTCGTTAAGATGATACCACTTTTCCACCTGGATTCTGCAGTGTCTTTCAAAGTAGGTCTTCAGCCAGGCAGCAAAGACAGCTCCACACAGTTCAGCTTTTACAGCATCTCCTTTTTGGTCAAGAGGGGTCAATTTGGTCTTGGATTCGACCAGCCTCACTGCTGCGCTGTGGCTGCAACCCCAATGCAGATATAAGGTCTGCTGTTGGGATCCGGTGGTGTCAGGGACCTGGTGAATCTTACATTGCCCAGCTCAGCATATTCCTCCAGGAGTTAAATGGCATCCTCCCGGAGCTTGTCCGACAAGGCAGCATCCCAGGTGTCTTTCACTGTGCAGTACCTTGCTTTGGCTTCTTGGAACGCTCTTTGGACCAGGATTATTCATTTTTGCTTCGCCGGATCCACCAGACCCAGTTGATCATATAGCCCTGCAACTTGGCTTAATAGCTCTCTTCTGCTACGTGGTTTTGGAGTTTGTATCGCACTCCCTCGCTGTCTACTCTACGTCAGCCCTTTGTTGCTCACTTACCCCAGGTACATCCTCTGCATCCGCCTCCAGCTCTGCGTCGCACACTGCAATAGGCCTCTTCTACCTCATCATTGACCTCCATAACTCTTGAGCTCTCCAGCGTGAGACTTTTGAAGTTCTCCTTTAGTTCTTCTGCAGTCATCTCTGCATGGATCCTGCTTATATTATTAGCCAGTCCCTTTACATCAGCCATGTTGGTTGGTGCACGCTTCTTGGGATCCCAGGCAGCTCCTCTATTCCCTAATTGTCCAGACTTGGTTTTGGTCTCAGCTGTGGTTGGTTTTTCACTGTCAAGTGTTTTGCCGGTGCAAGCTTTCCCACACTTGAAAGGGAAGGGCCTCTCTCTCTTTAAAAAACAAACGCTGGACTTCACTCAGTGCACTTTACTTTTGTTTTTTATTCACAATTTGCACAGTCAAATAAATATAAAACAAAAGACATTAAGAATTAGAAAGATAACACACTGCTACTTTTACTTTCACAAATATTAGTCAACAAAGATTTTAACAGTAGCTTCAAATGAAAATTATGTTAAATTCAGGATCATTTATTACTCAAATTTTATTTTTTTTGTAAACTAAATTAAATGTTTTAAACTGCATGTTTTAACAAGTTTTACAGTCCACAATCTACTGATATTTTACGAAAAAAATAATAGACGCTAGTGTTAATACACACTGAACTGAAATATTTCAGTGCATTTTTATGAATGACATAATTTCACACGCTTACGGTCATAGAACTGGGTCACAGATCACTCAGTGGAGCAAACTTTTTACAAGACATGTCAGCAAATGTTTCTAACTAAATTAAGCACTTGACCCAGAGCCTCACAGCGGAAAGGTGCAGCGTGGACGAGTGCTTGCCGGCGGCACACACAGCTGCACACACGGGACAATCAGCCTCCCCTTAAAGGAACACTCCACCGTTTTTTCATATTAAAACATGTTATTCGGTCAAGTAAGACGAGTTGATACAGACCTCTTGCGTCTCAATGCGTGCACTCAATCGCCCTGGCGCGCGGAGCTACTTGGCTAGCACTTAGCTTAGCCCAGTTCATTCATTAGGATCCAAACAGATGGACAGTTAGAAGCGACCAAACTCCTCCACGTTTTCCCTATTTAAATACAGCTACACGAGTAGTTAAACGACCAAGTATGGCGACACAAAATAAAACGTGGCGTAAAACTTGGACTCGGCGCAGTAATATCATCACTCCTGAAAAATCTTCTCCCCTCAGGAGTGATGATATTACTGCGCCGAGTCCAAGTGCTCCCAAGTGCTATTCCGCCATACATTATAGTTATCCTTTTTATCCGCTTAGAAAAGCGCCACGTTTTATTTTGTGTCGCCATACTTGGTCGTTTAACTACTCGTGTAGCTGTATTTAAATAGGGAAAACGTGGAGGAGTTTGGTCGCTTCTAACTGTCCATCTGTTTGGATCCTAATGAATGAACGGGGCTAAGCTAAGTGCTAGCCAAGTGGCGCAGCGCGCCAGGGCGATTGAGTGCCCGCATTGAGACGCAAGAGGTCTGTATCAACTCGTCTTACTTGACCGAATAACATGTTTTAATATGAAAAAACGGTGGAGTGTTCCTTTAAGGAGTTACCTCTGACTCGTCGCAACAGACATCATATAACACCATCAAACCATTGGTACACTGTCACAGTTACCCACGTGCAGTCAGCTTTTTGTTCTAAAGCCCCGCAACCTGAATGATCTTCAACTCTCCCTGAGGAACAATACGCCCACAACATTTTTTCAATTTCGTAGCTTGATTGTTGACTTTCCTGCAACTGTTTTTAGCTTTGGTCATTTTAAACAGCATTTTATCTTATTTATTCATCTTGTCTGTTATCTGTATGTTGAATTTGTATTTCTGTACTGTCTGTGAATGTACTTGTCGTCACTGTAAATGAGGGAAACCTCATAGCCTTAACTGTTTAAATAAAGTGTATATATAACATTTGGATATGAATTGACAACAACTACAACCTGAAAGCAAATTAAAAACTTTCTGTTACTGTTGAACAAGTTGTGGTGGATGATGAGCGACATGAAGAAGAATTGAAAGACACTAAGCTGGAGCGTGAAGACCTGGATCCTGAGGGCAGCAGCTCCAGCTGGAGACGGTCTGAAGCTGAAGGGTTAAAGAAGAGGAAAACCAAGATGTGAGAGAGTTGGTGATTACTGGGATTGGAAGGTTGCTCTGGGCACCAAAACCTGTCCCTGATGAAGAGCTGAAGGCTGGACCGAGGCTCTGTCTCCAGAGGACAGTCTGTCTCCTGAGGATGGACTGACGAGAGAGAAACTTTGGCCCCTTGTGAAGAAGACAAGAACGATACGATCAGATTGAACTTTATTAATCCCGAAGGAAATCCTGGTTCCAGATCTCTCCAAGTTACAAAAAACAACCACAATAAAGGATAATATAAGAAAAACAATGAACAAAATAGGTAACAATAAGAATATATATTATAAATATGACTATGAATATAACAATATAAAAATAAAGAATAAAGAGTCAGAGGAGTAAAGTGGGTAGAGGTCAGATGAATGGCAGGATGTAATAAATACAGATATATTCACATGATAATGAACATAATATAGTCCGTGGAGTTGAATATTGTATTTCACATGATGTAAATATTACTCAGTGTGATATATTAGCTTTCCTCCCTGCAGAAGGGGGAGGAGCTATACAGTTTGATGGCCACATGTAGAACAGACCTCTTGTGGTGTTCTATGGTGGTTCTGGAGGCTGGGACGGAGCCAGAGGACGGAGAGGAAGATTTCCTTCCTCAGCCCTTTTGTTCTTACTGATGAGAGGAAATATTGATGAACTACCTGAGAACATCTGATGGATTGAAATCTGTGTGAACGTTCTCCTCCTGAGACTAGAGAGAGTCTAGTATCAGAGCAGCTGACGGATGTTCCTCCACTTCTAGAACCACTACCAAACAGAACTCTGGTCCAGGTTTTGTTGTTTGGATCAGAGTCTAAACTGCAGAATGCTACAGCTAGTGACTCATCTACAGGATCATCTCAATCCATTAGAATATGATGCAAAGTCCATTTCCAGTAGTTCAAGTCAAACAGCTCCAACCAAGTATTGAGTCATATAGATGGACACAATAATAGAAAGAGAGAAGTCTTCAGGAATTTTTAGTGATTTTTTGGTCATTTTACCTCTTGTTTTGGTAAATTTGTGTCTTTTCTGGTCAATTTGTGTCTTTTTCTGGTCAATTTGTGTCTTTTTTGGTCATTTTGTGTCTTTTTGGTCAATTTGTGTCTTTTGGTAATTTTGTGTCTTTTTTTGGTCAATTTGTGTCTTTTGGTAATTTTGTGTCTTTTTTTGGTCAATTTGTGTCTTTCTTCGTCAATGTGAGTCATTTTTGGCCAATTTGATGTCTTTTTTTGGTCATTGTGTGTGCTTTCAATTTGTGTCTTTTGGTCATTTTGTGTCTTTTTTTGGTCATTTTGTGTGCTTTTTGATCAATTTATGTCTTTTGGTCATTTTGTGTATTTTTTTTGTCAATTTGTGTCTTCTTTTGCTTATTTTTTGTCTTCTTTTGCTTATTTTTTGTCTTTTTTTTGTCATTTTGTATCTTTTGTGGTCAATTTGTGTCTTTCCTGGTCATTTTGTGTCTTTTTTGGTCATTTTGTGTTTTTTTTTCAATTTGTGTCTTTTGGTAATTTTGTGTCTTTTTTGGTCAATTTGTGTCTTTTTGGTCATTGTGTCTTTTTTTTGGTCATTTTGTTGATCTCTTTTATGGAGTGATGTTGAAAAATGAACAAGAGTCACCGCTTCTGTTCAGGGTCAGATTGACCCCAACAGTATCTACAGGATCATCTCAATACATTAGAATATGATGAAAAGTCAATTTCCAGTAGTTCAAGTGAAATAGCACCAACCAAGTATTGAGTCATATAGATGGACAGACTTTTCAGAGGCCAACATTTCCATATGGAACAGACTTTTTAAAATTGGTCTTTTGTAATATTCACATTTTTTGAGACACTGAAATTTAGGTCTTCATTAAATGTAAGCCATAATCATTATAATTAGAAGAAATGTATTTCACCAGCTGGGAATAGTTTTCGGCTAAATTGTTGCATTTTTAATATTGTATTTGTAACTAACTAACTTATAAATAAATAAATAAATAAATAAATATAATGACCGCGTGTTTCCGGTCAGGCAGGTGGAGGTCTGCAGGATTCTGTTCATAGACCGTCTATGGTTCAGACCTGTCAGCATCAGCTAGACTCCGGTTCAAGATGAGCTGCTCAGCTGCATTCAGGTTTCATTTTTATTATCGACACGAAGAAACATTTTGTGTGAAACCTGAAAAGAATCGGCGAGTCAGTGACGTCACTGGGGCTCGTTAATTATCTGATGGTTCAGCAGTTCGTTTTGGAGGATAAACTGGTTAATAAAGTTGTAACAAAGTTAAAGTGATGAACTTCAGTTTGAGCCGAATGTCTCAGTGCACCACACAGACACAGACAGATCAATGATAAAAGTGGTGTTTGACTAGATAACAAAGTTCGACACTAATTGAAGTTAAATTGACCTTTTTCTTAATGAGAGAACGTATGAGATCACCCCTTTCACACCAGACTCCATTTAGATATTATAACTTTTGAAAAAAATCATATTTGGTTCTCAACATATGAAACGATGTTTTAGTAAATCTGTCAAACATTTAATGCTCTGTTCTCAAAACCAGGTCAGTCAGAGTTTACTGTAGTTTCTGTGCTCTGCGGTGTTTCAGTGTCTGACTGCGGTTATTACACTGACAGGTTATAAAGTCATAATAAAGCTGAAATATTGCTTCCTAATGTATGCCGAAGTTCTCAGCAGACTTTAGTAAGTGAATAGGATTAATGTTTTGGTCATATTTGTCGCCTTGTGAACGCTTTTTGCTAATATGTTTAAATGTATAACTGAGTTTGGTTCAGTTGAGTCAGTCGGGCCTTTTATCACAGAAACACTAAATAAACCCATCTGCACACGATGAGATATGTTTATTAATGTTTATTGTGTTATTTTAGTCACTTTGTGTTTTTGTTTTATTAACTGAGTGTGTTTTCTCTCCTCTTTCTCAGTATTCTGGAGTCCGACGCTTCAGACGCGGCCATGAACGCCCCCTGTGGAGCGGTCCGACAGCGACACTCAGCGGCGGGACGCAGGAACTGCAGCTGCTGATTTAAATAAAAACAGTGAGTTTCTCTTCCTGTTTCACTGACAAAAACACTGACAAACTGAAATAAATGATAAGAGTCAGATTTCAGCTTCACAGTAACTTTATTTTTTGACAATTTTTTCTCTCCCTCGACACTCTGGTGATGATGTCACACACTGTGACACAAACACTCCGTGCAATACACACCCATTATAATCTCAGAATTTCTCCATAAATTATCATGGTCATTGAACAGTGATAAAAAAAACTATATGACCTATCGAAACGTGGATTAATACACCGATACACAAGACTTGTGTCTACTGTTTAAAGTTTAAATGGAGTCTCTAGGTGAAATTATGCCGGAGAAGTAGATGTTTGAAAATCTCCAATTAATGTTCTTTTTCGCTAATTTTTTTCCAGCTGTCCCATTCATATCAATGCAAAATTTTGGGCAGTTTTTCACGACTTACATCGCGAAAAATTCGTATTCCGTAGAGAAAAGTAATAGCACACCAATCCCGACCAAACCGCACCTTTTGATATATAATTTGTCCTGCAACTAGTAGCGGGACGAAATTGGAAGAGGAAGAAGAAAAAAATCCACAGTATAACAATAGTGCTTGTGGCTTCGCCCCGTGGCCCTAATAATATGTACAATAAACAATATAAATAAAAAGTCTTTTCTCTGTTTTTAAATGCTTTTGGGGTTTTTTCAAGCACACCTGCGTTCCCAGGAGGTCTTATAAAAGTGCTCTGTGCTGATGCCACCTCTCTTCTCCATCAACCACTGCTCCACAGTCCTCTTTCCAGGGTCATGTGACGCCCTGAAGATACTGTGGCCAGTGGGGGAAAGGGCACGGTGAAGCATGTAGAGGACAACATCATTCACTCCCATGTGTTGTTTGTATGCAAACTGCAGGGGGTGGGAGGATGCTGCTTTGGAGATGTACACATGTTGAAGAGGAGGAGGAGGAGGAGGAGGAGAAGCAACATTCAGGATCAAAATGTAATTAAAATATCAAGTAAAAGTACTCGTTATGCAGAATGAACCCACTCAGATTGTTTAATATATTCCTAATATACTATTGGATTATTATTATTGATGCATTTGTGTAAGTAGTGTTTGAATCTTCTCAAGATAGAGCTCATTCAAACTACTTAATATACTGTTATGAGGTTTGATTAAAAACCATCCCATCACTTTAAATGTATCATGTTTTTCATGTTAAATCCCGACCTGAAAAGTAACTAAAGCTTTCAGCTAAATGTCGTGGAGTAAGAAGTTCAATATTTGCCTCTAAATGTAGTGGACAAGAAATATAAAGTGACATAAATAGAAATACTCAAGTAAAGTACAAGTACCTCAAAATTATACTTAAGTGCAGTACTTGTAAATGTCCTTAGTTACATTCCACCACTGTTTGTTAGTCTGACCTTTAAATTAAAAACCTTCAGAAAGTGAGTGCAGTCTGGTGCGGGGCGGCCTGCAGGGGGCGCAGCTGGAGCCTCACAGACAGACAGACAGCAGCAGAAGAAGAGTCAGTGGTGCTGGGTTTTTTTGTCTCCGGTAACCGACCAGTTGACGGTAGAACAGAGCAGGTGATGGCAGCCCGCCGGGCAGTAGAGCTTTACCTGGACCTGCTGTCGCAGCCCTGCCGGGCGGTCAGCATCCTGCTGGGCTGCACCAACATCCCGCACACGGTCCGGACCGTGGCCCTGCGGAAAGGTGAGCCGACCGGGACTCGAACCACCGACCGGGACCGGGCTCCGTGTCTCCGGTACAGACCTCCAGAGCTCCGGTGACCTCTCACCCACAGCAGAGCTCCTGTCGCGGCGAACAGAAGTCCATTCAAAATCTGACCGATTTTACATTAACT
Organism: Centropristis striata; assembly: GCF_030273125.1. NCBI lineage: Eukaryota > Metazoa > Chordata > Actinopteri > Perciformes > Serranidae > Centropristis > Centropristis striata. The sequence goes on along the minus strand of NC_081523.1, from coordinate 35,537,865 downwards.
TGTGAAATTTTCGGATGTTTTTAATTTAAAGTTTAAATCAGAAACGTGACCGACGGTAAAATGTTTTCTGATATTTTCGGCGCATAAATAAACACAAAGCACCTTCCTGTTTGCGATTAATGTCAGTTTTCACTTCGAGCTGTTTAAAGGTCAGAAACATTGATAATCAACTTTGTTATCTTTCACCTTTCACACAGTTTCATTGATGATTCACAGGAGACCATAAAAACACTGAAAGAAATGTTATAAGCCAATACAAATAATGAAAATATAATAAAAACATTTAAAGTTGCTACAAGAAGATTAATATCCGTAAAACTGAGTGAAATAAAAATACTGTAATTAAAGAATTTGATTTTTTTTTTAAAAAGCAAAATGAGAATAAAACAAATAAAAAGACTGAAAAGTAAAATTGATAGGAGGGATAAAAATAAATGCAATAAAATAAGCCAATAAAAATATAAGCTAAATAAAAGTGATATCTAGAAATTATTCTAACCCTTTAGTCGAGTGTTGAAACGTTAAATCGAGTGATTTCTGAATGGTGTCTGGTCTGAAGTTCTCTTCTGCTGCAGGAGAAAACAGGACCCCAGAGTTCACAAAGTTAAACCCCATGCAGAAAGTCCCCGTGATGGAGGACAACGGCTTCGTCCTCACAGAGAGGTACACACACACACACACACACACACACACACACACACACACAGTGGAGTACAGCAGTACTTCTCTTCATCATGTTGGTTCATTCTGCTCTTATTTTGGTAGTTTAGTAACTTATTCCTGTGTGTGTGTGTGTGTGTGTGTGTGTGTGTGTGTGTGTGTGTGTGTGTGTGTCAGTGACGCCATCATGAAGTATCTCGCCACCAAGTACGACGTCCCGGAGCACTGGTATCCACGGCAACCAGAGAGGCGTGCCAGGGTGGACGAGTACACGGCGTGGCACCACAGCAACACCAGACCACACGCTGCCAGAGTGTTTATACTGGAGGTACACACACACACACACACACACACACACACACACACACACACACACACACACACACACACACACACACACACACACACAAGCACACTCACACAAAGTTTCATGAGGCTGTGATTATCCTAGAGGTCACAGCAGCTCATTTTATACACTGAGCTCAAGTTTCACTCTCTAACATCATCACACATGAAGAACATTGGGCTCATTGAATCCACAAGAGTCTCAGCTCTCCAGTCAGACCCGATTTATGCAGCTCACACACTGTTTAGGGACCCCAGGATGCACAAAGATTCACACACAAGAGGACACAGTAACACATTTACTGCAGGAGAAACACTGACTGTTATCAGCATAAAGTGGGCATGTCTGAGCCTGTCTGTTTCTGTCTCCACCTGTCTGTCTTTCCCTCTCTGTCTCCACCTGTCCGTGTCTCTCTCTACCGGTCTGTCTCTCAGGTGCTCCTCCCGGTTCAGACCGGGTCTCCGGTGGACGAGGACCGTCTGTCTCGTGCTCTGTCTCAGCTGGAGGACACTCTGGGCAAACTGGAGTCCATGTTTCTGCGCCGACAGCCCTTCCTGTGCGGCGATGACATCACAGTGGCTGACCTGCTCGCCGTCTGTGAGCTCATGCAGGTGAGACGCTGCGATTGGTTGACGTGTTGATGTTGTGATTGGCCGGTTCTGAGCCTGCTTTTTGTGTCCCCAGCCGGAGGGCGGTGGCAGAGACGTGCTGCAGCGGCATCCTGAGCTGCAGCACTGGAGGAGCAGAGTGCAGGCGGCCACCGGCGAGCACTTCGACCGGGCACACGCCGTGCTGTACGCCCTGCGAGACCGCCGCAAGGCCAAGCTGTGATGTCACACGGAGGGGCGGGGCCAGACGACGCCAGCTGATCCATTTAAAAACTGAACTGAACTAGACCTTTGTTTGAGTCAATAAACTTTATTTAGACATAAACAGGAAGTGATGTCACAGCCTTATATCCAATCAGCTCTCAGCTCAGTGATCACACAACTAAACTCACGTTAATAATCAGATTGTTTTAATGTTGTAACCAAGAAGAGAAATAAAGTTGATTTATTTTCAAATTCAGTTTGTTATTTATTCATTAACTCACTGTTGTCATGACAACTGTCATCAGGAAATATTTTGTTTGTCTCAAAGAATATAATTAAAACTCCAAAAACTAAAATAAAACCAGAAGTAAACAGTGAAAAATATAAAATACTTTATTAGAAAACATAAACTCTGTACAGTGATTCAGCGGTCACGTGATCTGAGGAAGGGGTCTGATTGGTCCTTACAGAGGGGCAGGGGGCGGGGTTTTGCTCCTCTTGGCAGGATGTCCCGCCTCCTCCTCTTCTTCTCTCCTCCGTTTCCTCCCGCCAGCTCCAGAGGCTGACTCCGCCCCCTGCAGGAGGAGAGGTCAGGGGAGGGAGTCAGCTTATCAACCAATCAGAGTTAATGAATGAATGTGAGTGTGGTTACCGTAGCAACAGCAACATCGGGAGGAGGAGCACCATCAGGAAACATCAACCGGTGAGCCGTCTGCACCGTCACCTGGTCCTATACACACACACACACACACACACCTGACTGATGACATCACCATCACATCATTTACCTGTAGTCACCAGGTGTAATTACCTGTAGTCACCAGGTGTAGTTACCTGTAGTCACCAGGTGTAGTTACCTGTAGCCAGGTGTAGTTACCTAGTGTAGTTACCTGTAGCCAAGTGTAGTTACCTGTAGTCACCAGGTGTAGTTACCTGTAGCCAGGTGTAGTTACCTGTAGTCACCAGGTGTAGTTACCTGTAGTCACCAGGTGTAGTTACCTGTAGTCACCAGGTGTAGTTACCTAGTGTAGTTACCTGTAGTCACCAGGTGTAGTTACCTGTAGTCACCAGGTGTAGTTACCTGTAGCCAGGTGTGCTGCAGAGCCTCCTCTATAGTCATCCTCTTACTGGGATCAACAACCAGCAGCTTCCTCACCATGTCCTTCGCTGTGAACACACAGAGTACAGTAGCACTATTGCAGTAGTATTGCAGTAGTACTATAGTAGTATTACAGTATTACAGCAGTAATACCTTGGTCGGACACGTGTCTCCACTTGGACGTCACCATGGTGAACTCTCCTTTGATGATTTGCTCCCTGATTGACTGACGACCGAAACCGTCATGGAACGGAGGATAACCCCCCAGACTGAGAGACAGACGGGAGAGACAGACAGGTCATGGAACGGAGGATAATGCCCCAGACTGACAGACAGACAGGGGAGAGACAGACAGGCCATGGAACAAAGGACAACCCCCCAGACTGAGAGACAGATAGGAGAGAGACAGACAGGTTAGGCCCAGAGACAGCTAAACAGCCCTCCTGGAGGGTGGTGAGACAATCAAAGGGTGAGACAGGAGGAAGGTGAGACAGACAGAGGGTGAGACAGGAGGGGGTTGAGACAATCAGAGGGTGGTCAGACAGACAAAGGGTGAGTCAGGAGGGAGGTGAGACAGTCGGAGGGTGAGACCAACAGAGGGTGAGACAGACAGGGTGCGACAGGAGGAAGGTGAGACAGACAGAGAGTGAGAGAGACAGAGAGTGAGACAGGAGCCTACCAGACGAAGAGCAGGACTCCGAGGCTCCAAGCGTCCACGGCCAGGCCATAGCCTGTGGTGGAGGCCTGGGTGAAGACTTCAGGAGCCAGATAGGACGGAGTCCCACACAGAGTCCTCATCAGGGACGCCTCCTCCAGGATCCTGGACTGGTTGAAGTCCGTCACCTGAGAACACAAGACAGGTGTGTGTGTGTGTGTGTGTGTGTGTGTGTGTGTGTGTGTGTGTGTGTGTGTGTGTGTGTGACTCTGAGAGTGTGTGTTACTGGTGTGTGTGTTACTGTGTGTGTGTACCTTGATGAGACAGGTGTCTTCCTGTGAGGACAGCAGAATGTTTTCTGGTTTCAGGTCTCTGTGGATGATCCCGATACTGTGGAGGTACTACACACACACACACACACACACACACACACACACACACACACACACACACACACACACACACACACACACACACACAGTAACACGTGTCAGCATGGTGTCTGATGGACGGTTGCCGTGCAGACGTGTCTGTCTCACCTGGACAGCTTTCAGCATCTGGTAGAAATAAAGTTTGGCCACAGATTCTTTGAGCTGCTGCTGAGACTTGACCCTGTGGAACAGCTCCCCCCCCTCCATCCTACAGACAGACAGGTAGCAGGGGGATAGGAGAGAGACAGACAGGCAGGAAGACAGACAGACAGACAGACAGAGAGACAGACCGGTTCCTGAGGTCATGAGAACTAGTTCATTAATTAATTGATCAGGATCAATATTTTACTCACAGCTCCAACACGATGTAATAACTGTCCTCCGTCTGATAGAAGTCCTCCGTCTTTATGAGACAAGGCTGCAGGACACGAGGAGAGGAGACGAGGAGAGGACAGAAGGACATGAGGAGAGGACAGAATGAGACGAGGAGAAGACAGAAAGACATGAGGAAACAAGGACACAAGGACAGGACAGAAGGACACGAGGAGAGGACAGAAGGATACAAGGAGAGGACACGAGGAGAGGACAGAAGGATACAAGGAGAGGACACAAGGAGAGGACATGAGGAGAGGATAGAATAAGATGAGGAGAGGACAGAATGAGATGAGGAGTGGACAGAATGAGACGAGGAGAGGACAGGACAGACGGATACAAGGAGAGGACATGAGGAGAGGACAGAAGGACACGAGGAGAGGACAGAATGAGACGAGGAGTGGACAGAATGAGACGAGGAGAGGACAGGACAGACGGATACAAGGAGAGGACAGAAGGACACGAGGAGAGGACAGAAGGATACAAGGAGAGGACACGAGGAGAGGACAGAAGGATACAAGGAGAGGACACAAGGAGAGGACATGAGGAGAGGATAGAATAAGATGAGGAGAGGACAGAATGAGACGAGGAGTGGATAGAATGAGACGAGGACACGAGGAGAGGACAGAAGGATACAAGGAGAGGACACAAGGAGAGGATAGAATAAGATGAGGAGAGGACAGAATGAGATGAGGAGTGGACAGAATGAGACGAGGACACGAGGAGAGGACAGAAGGATACAAGGAGAGGACAGAAGGATACAAGGAGAGGACATGAGGAGAGGACAGAAGGACACGAGGAGAGAACAGAATGAGACGAGGAGTGGACAGAATGAGACGAGGAGAGGACAGGACAGACGGATACAAGGAGAGGACAGAAGGACACGAGGAGAGGACAGAATGAGACGAGGACATGAGGAGAGGACAGAAGGATACAAGGAGAGGACACAAGGAGAGAACAGAATGAGACGAGGAGTGGACAGAATGAGACGAGGAGTGGACAGAATGAGACGAGGAGTGGACAGAAGGATACAAGGAGAGGACAGAAGGACACGAGGAGAGGACAGAATGAGACGAGGAGAGAACAGAATGAGACGAGGACATGAGGAGAGGACAGAATGAGACGAGGAGAGGACAGAATGAGACGAGGACATGAGGAGAGGACAGAAGGATACAAGGAGAGGACACAAGGAGAGAACAGAATGAGACGAGGAGAGAACAGAATGAGACGAGGAGAGGACAGGACAGAAGGATACAAGGAGAGGACACAAGGAGAAGACAGAAGGACACAAGGAGAGGACAGAAGGACACGAGGAGTGGACAGAATGAGACGAGGAGAAGACAGAAGGACACGAGGAGACAAGGAGAAAAGGAGAGGAGACAAGGAGAGGACAGAAGGACACGAGGAGAGATTAAAATCGGAAAATATATTATTGATTATTGATCATTGGCGTCCTGTGATTGTCTCTTTTTCGTTGGTGGACTCACATGGTCGACACGCTGCAGGATCTCGATCTCTGTCTCGGCGTTCCGCGTCGCCGTCTGTGATTGGACAAACAAACATCAAATGACCACAGGGCGAGGCTGCTGATTGTCAGTGAGGGTCTGGCTGCAGACTTCCAGCATCAGGACTGGAGATAACTCCGGCTCATAGATACAAACACCCTGAATCCACGGGTTACAATAACGTTTGCAAATTGCCGAATGGTAATACCTATGAAAAAGCCTATGAACATATAGTCAGGTTGTAGGTGGATGCTTAGTGAGTTATTGAACAGTGACTGTTCCTGATATTGGGTATTAACTGAACTGTCTTTGTCAGAGTGTAATTGTGCATAGAGCTGTGAGCGGCTCACTTCACTCCACGCTTTATTCTCTTGTCAGAAACATTAGTGGAGTTAAGGTTTAATTTCACTTATAGGCTATAACATTAGCTTTCACGTTGACTTCATCGATGTGTGTGCCTGCGTGGCGCGGACATGCACACAATGCTTATTTTGTCCACACAATCAACATCAGCTCCTGTCACAAATCAAAGACATGTTGACAGTCTCTCACACACTAACACTTTGAGGTTAAAGGGCATAGTTTGAAATCTCTGAAGAATCTGACTTGACAACTAACGTTACAATATAGCCTATAAGTGCAGTTAAACTTCACTACACTGCATGTAGTGAAGTGAGCCGCTCACAGCCAGTTCCCAGCTCTGTGCGTAATTTTTACGTGCACAGACATGCAGTAGGCAGCGTTTATCTCATTCTTGCATCCAGGTGCATCATATACACATTAGCCATGTGGAACCATCAACATGAATATTAAGTAGCCATGTGGAACCATCAACATGAATATTAAGTAGCCATGTGGAACCATCTACATGAATATTAAGTAGCCATGTGGAACCATCTACATGAATATTAAGTAGCCATGTGGAACCATCTACATGAATATTAAGTAGCCATGTGTCTCTTCACAATATGATTCCAACAGACATTATATCTACACTGTTTAACCCAAGTCGGCAGATATGCACAGTCCCATTATGTTTTACATGTAGTTAACTAATCAGGGAAAACATTTTGTTTACGCTGCATTTTGCTGAACTTTGTATCGTGCGCCAGGCACTTCCCTCAAAACAGCCTAATTAGGCCTCAAACAGCTAAGTTTATCTAATTTGTTATCACTAGAAAACGATCTTTGTTATATTGATATAACAAAATAATAAGTCGTTATCACGAGATAATGGTGCATAACAATAAAAAAAATACATGGCCGTTCTCGGCTTCCTTATTTAAGAGACAACAAAAAGTTTGTTATCTCCGGTCCTGACACTGCAGGCAGCCTCACATTGGAGGTCTGCAGCCAGACCCCTCTCGAGTCTGACGCCATGTTTGTAGTTTTTTTTTACCTTATATATCTCACAGGAAGGAAAGAAGGAAACAAGAGAAGAAGGAAGGAGGAGAGCTGTCAGCCAATCAGAGAGCAGCTGTGGGGACTCACCCCTTCAGACTGAAAGTTCTTCTTGTGGATTACTTTCACAGCGACCTTCCTGCAGGAAGAACGTTCAAAGGCCAGACGCACCTCCCCACACACACCTCTACACACATACACAGAGAGACACACAGACACACACACTTTTAAGAGCGGGGTTTTAACAGCAGTTTTCTTGCATCAGTTCAGCATCATGTTATTTAAGTTTTATCCTCATTAAATCACAGATAAATCTATTATTCTGGGACAGGAAGTGACATCACGGCGGCGTAAACGGACTCACGTGCCGATGCGTCGAGTCAGCACGTATTTCTCCTGGAGCTGTTTGGGTAAACTGGACTGATCGTCAGAGATCAGATCAATGAAGACAAACACTGCAGACAGACAGGCAGACAGACAGGCTGTGTGAGTGAGACAGGCAGCTGGCGTTACCTGTCCAGGTGTATGAGTGGTTCCTCACCTTTGTTCCTCTGTTCAGCCAGAGCCAGCACGGCGTTATTGATCAGAGGAAGCTTCTTCTGCTGACCGATCAGAACCCCATCAACAAACGTCCCGTTGTTACTGAAGTCCTCCACAAACACCTCACTGCCCTCCTGAGAGACAGACAGACAGGTAGGCAGGGAGACAGGTAGACAGGGAGAGAGGCAGACAGGCAGGCAGGGAGGGAGACAGGCAGGCAGGAAGACAGACAGGGAGGGAGAGAGACAGGCAGGCAGGGAGGAAGACAGGGAGACAGACAGGCAGGGAGACAGACAGACAGACAGACAGACAGAGACGGAGACAGACAGGCAGGGAGACAGACAGGTTCCTGTCAGCATCAGTCAAAATAATCAATAATGGTTGGAACAGGAAGTGATCTCACTCTGTAGATCCTGAAGTGTTTTTTGCTGTAGATTCTGAACTTTGTTGATCCTTTTTCATCCGGATCGTCCAGAACATAGTTACACCTAGAGCCCCGCCCAAACAGGTACTGGTCCTCCACACAGTCTGTCAACAAACAACAAACAAACAGTCTGGTAACAAACAAACAAACAGTCTGTCAAAAAACAAACACACAGACAGTCTGTCAACAAACAAAGAGTTTGTCAACAAACAAACAAACAAACAAACAAACACACAGTCTGTCAACAAACAGTATGTAAACAAACACAGACAGTCTGTCATCAAACAAACAGTCTGTCAACAAACAGTCTGTAAACAAACACAGACAGTCTGTCATCAAACAAACAGTCTGTCAACAAACAAACACACAGTCTGTCAACAAACACACAAACAGTTTCTCAACAAACACACGAACAGTATGTCATCAAACAGTCAGTCAAGAAAGAAAGAAAGAAACAAACAAACAGACTTGGTGTTAGCCTGTTAGCAAAGTTAGCTCACCGAGGCTCCTGAACCCGCGGGCCATGGGCAGCAGGCGGCCCCAGGGTTGGGGTTCGGGCTCCTCAGGGACGGATGGCAGTGTGACAGGGAGCGTGTCCACACTGCTCAGCGTCCCTGAGCCGCTGGACGACTGGCTGGCCGAGGTCGGCCCGCTGGAGGAGCTTGAGCCCTGCTGGGACCTGGACTGGGTGGACTGGGCCTGGGACGGGGACTGGGTGGACTGGGTGGACTGGGCCTGGGACGGGGACTGGGTGGACTGGGTGGACTGGGCCTGGGATGGGGACTGGGTGGCCTGGGACGTAGACTGGGTGGGCTGGTCCCCCTCATGTGGCGTCTCCTGAAACATTTTCAGCTCTGTGGACAGACAGTCAGAGATCAGCTGGTCAACAATGTGACATTTATAATGTACAATAAAGTTAAATATTCTTTGATAAAGTAATGAGTTTAATAAATCAACATTCACAGAATCATATTGGTGAACTTTAACTTTAAGACGCTGCGTCTGTCCCGCAGTTCTGCAGAAATGTACTTTTAATGATAAACTGCAGTTTTCAGGCTGGACAGGCTGGTGACGTCACAGCCGTCAGGTGAACAGCAGGTTAACTTCAGACTTTATTTAAAGAGAGGGAGAAAATAAATGATAAAGAAATAAAAAAATCTCAGTTTTTCTCTTCACACAAAACATTTAACCTGCTCACCTGACGGCTGTGACGTCACCATCCTTCACAATAAAAGCCCAGCCTGAAAACTACAGTTTATCATTGAAAGGGCGATTCTGCAGAGCTGCAGGACAGTTTTATTTTCCACCGATATTAAAAGTTTTGTGTGCAGAGAAAAACTGAGATTTTTTAATTTCAGCTCGAAGTATTTTTTTTAGAAATGAAGTGATCTGGATCAAACTGGATCCATCAGCAGGTTCAATTATAAATTATCTGCAGATTCCGCGTTTCCGGTCTAACAATCGGTCTGTCAGAATGAAAACCAGAACCAAACGGAACCACATCAGCTCCCAGCACGCCGAGCCGGACTGGACCCGGACCGACCTGCAGCCCGTCGGTCGGACTCACCTGGTCGCCTGTCTCTCTCTCTCTCCGGGTCTCTGCTGAACCGGTCCGGGACCCACTGTGATCAGGGACACGTGGAGATCCTGAAGTCTCCGTTTCTTCGTCTTTTTTTTTTTTTTTTTTTTTTTTTTACCGGGCTCGAGCAGGAACTGCCGTGTTTTCCTCTGACGTCACGTGATCGTCACAACCAATCAGAAGTGGGAGGGTCGGTCACATGAGTCGGGTGTGTTTCCGGGTCTGGTCTGCAGCAGCAGGGACTCTGCGGGACCAAAAGAGACCAGAGACCGGATCCGATCAGGACTGATCCATGATGTTGATCGGTGACTGACTGCAGAGCGCGAGATCCGAACACCTGAGTGACGTCATGTCCAAACAAAGAGGCTCCGCTAAAACTCTGATCATCACAGACGGTCAGTTCCCCCAGGGACAGACATTATTATACTAGAGATTATTATACTGTATATAAAATATATATATAAATGTATAGAACATCAACAACATTTAGACTCCTATAGAAGATGAGATCAGCTGATCTCACCATGTTCACGTTAAAAACTGTTTCTGAGATCTGAACTTCAGTTAGCTATAAAGTGAACCAGGTCCTGCAGGTTCAGGTCCTCACTGAGTCTGAAGAGGACCTTTATTCATTATCATTATTATTATTATTATTATTATTATTATTATTATGCTAATAATATTACTGATAAAAATGATAATAATAATAATGATAATATTAATAATGATGATAATAATAATAACAATAATAATAATAATAATAATAATAATAATCGTGTCAGCAGATGAGCAGCTGGAGGCCGACGAGCTGAACCCGTTTTCCTTCAGAGAGTTTCTACGCTGGAAGAACCAGGATGAGGATCAGGACCAGGACCAGGAGAAGACACACCTGAAGGTACTGCAGCTCCACAGGTGGCACCACAGAAGAAGAGCGGCATGTTGACGTTGTGTTCTGTCTGCAGAGGCTGTTTGAGGTCGGGACCGTGACCTTTGACCCCGAGGTCAGGAGCTGCTTCTACTCTGAGCCCTCTGTGACATCACAGGTAGAGTGACGTCATCAGTGACATAATTTGTGACGGTTTGATCATTTTAACAGTTTAATTTTTGTCAATTATTATTATTAATATTATTATCATTATTATTATTATTATTATCATAATTATTGTTATTATTGTTATTATCATTATCATTTTTTAAATTATTATTATTATCATCATCATCATCATCATTATTATTGTTGTTATTATTACTGTTATTATTATTATTGTTGTTATTATTATATATGAGCAGTGAAAACATTTTTTAAAAATGAGCAGATATTATATTTCATGTTCAGTAAGAATTAAATGTTGAAATTAATTTTATTTATTGTAAGTAAACAGAAACAACGTGACCTCAGCTGTCAATCATCTGTACTGATGTAAAAGAAAGTTATCTGAACCTTATTATAATAATAATCATTTATCATGAAATAGTTTTTATATAAAGTCCCCCAGACGCAGCATTAACTCTTTAATAACGCACCATCTCTCAAACAATAATAAACAATGATAACATTTTAATGAAGCTGTCTGTCTGCGTGTTCGTCCAATCAGGAGGAGGAAGACGAATGGGGGCGGAGCTTCCAGTCAGGAGTGGACAGCACCTCCTCCCTCTGCACCGAGGAGGAGGAAGAGGATGAAGAGGAGGAGGAGACCAGGTGAGTCCTGCTGCTCACTGATTGGTCCGTTGTTGTTCTGGAGGCAGAGCCTGCGGTGCGTTCAGGTGCTGCTTCTGTCACGTCATCAGGACAAGTCTGAACGAAAAGCTTCAACAAACTTTTTGCTTAACGTGATCTGACAATAATTTTTATGAAAACTAGAATAAAATGGAAACTGCTCAAGTAAAGTATTTAGTTACTTTCCACTAAATGTGAACATGAACGCCTCACAGTCTGTTTTATTTATTCATGACTCGACAGGAGAGTCTGTAATAAAAACATGTGGGCCCTGAACACAGCATCAGAAGCTCCTCCTGTCTGCACTTTATATATTTACATTAAAACAGCACTTTCTTTTTTTAACTCTGAACTTTATTGGTTAAAACATTAAACCTCTGAACACCAACAAGCTTTTTCCACTGCAACATATAAAATCTATATATTAGAGAAATCAGAAAAAAGTTCTCAGATTTTTTTTAAATTGTAATAAAACAGAATTTATATATAAACACTTTTCCAAGTACCCATAAGTGAATGTTGTAAAAACAGTTTTCTCTACATATTAAAGTATTTTCATGTTCCCAGCCTCTCCTGTCCTCTCCTCTCTGCTCTGTGTAAACAGTCTCTCCTGTCCTCTCCTCTCTGCTCTGTGTAAACAGCCTCTCCTCTCCTGTCCTCTCCTCTCTGCTCTGTGTAAACAGATTCTCAGTGAATATTTGTCGCGTGACCGTTGGTCTCAGCAGAATCAATCATGTCTTCATAGTGTCTCTGAGGAGCAGAATTTAATGTTTTTAACAGGATCTGGTTAGTGCAAACGCTTTATTTGAAATGACACATGTAGAATAAAGAGATTCTGACACAAATATCAACATTTAACACAAGTTTTGGTCACTTTTTATAACTGATTCAAGGACCATCGGAAAGTTCAAACTCAAAGACGTGTTTCTTCAAATCTAAATTAAATCTAAAGTTTTCTCGTTTTGTTTTTTCACAACATTTCTGGACAAACAAGGTTCTCCTCAAAACCTGAAGTACAGCAGGGAGCAGCAGGTGAAGCAGCAGCAGCAGGAGGAGGAGCAGCAGGAGGAGCAGCAGGAGGAGGAGGAGCAGCAGCAGGAGGAGCAGCAGCAGGAGGAACAGGAGGAGAGAACTATGAAGGAGACGATGAAACGTCCCTAGCGGAGCCGGTCAGCTCCTGCAGGAGGAAGAGCAGCAGGAGTCAAATGCAGCAGGTAGCACCTCCTTCTATAACAGAGGTCACTAACAGGTGGACCGGGTCCGGACCCAGACGCTGTCCTATGTGGACCCAGACCTGTAATCAATAAATTATTGAGGGATTCTACATTATGATGGGACGCTTCTATTTTAACCAGCACAGCGTTTCTAGTCTTTACGGCATTTGCTTAGCGGACCAATAGCATGCGAGTTATCCATCCCATGTGACGCTGCTCAGCCAATCAAATTTGTGTAAACAAAAGTGCGACTCTGAATACAGAGATGAGAGAAATGAGAGGTGAGTGACAGATGGAAAGGGAAGTTAGCGATACAGGGAGAGAAGACAGAGAGACGAGTGAGCGGGAGACAGGGAGAGGGGAAGAAAAGAGAAACTGTTCAACTGTTCAATTTTTAAGATGTGTTTATATTCATTTATTGTAAAAAAAAAAAAAAAAATGAGACAGTTAACAAAGAAAAATCTTCTATTTTTCTGAAATGAAGCACTTTATTTTAAGATGAACAATTTGTCAAATGCTATTTTATTTATTTTCCCTATTTAAAAAAAATGCAGCCTTAACCTAATGAGAGAAAAACATTATTATTATTCATTTTATTTATGGGCGCCTTTCTGAACACTCAAGGTCACCTTACAGAATCAACAATAAAACACTAAGCAGGCAATAAAACTACATACAAATACTAATAACACTACATTATAATAATACTGATAATAACAAAGAGAAAAGTGGGGTCATTTAAGTGAAAGCAGATGAAATTAAAGGGAGTAGGCCTGTCTAAAAAGATGGGTTTTCAGGTGCGATTTGAAACAGGAGGTCATTGGTTATTTTACCAAGAGCTGTTTCAGTGCTGTGAAGGGGATGGAAAACTGATTGAAACTGTTCATAGAGACTATTGTCGGAGAGGTGGTCATGAATCTGAGAAAGAACTGTTTTTTCAAGAATTTTTGAAAGGAAGGGGAAGTTGGAGCACCAGGTTTCTTGAGAATGGGGGTTATTGCAGCTGATTTGAGGGGTGATGGAACAGTACCAGAGATGAGAGAAGAATGGATAATTGCAGTTATAAGAGGGGCCAGGGAGTGAATGCAAGATTTAACCAGTATAGTGGGGATTGGATCAAGTTGGCAAGTTGATGGTTTAGATTTGTGGACAAGGTGGTTATTTCAGCAGCAGAGGGGAAGGTGAAGTCAGAGGAAGGAAGGGAAGAAGAGATTTGAAAGTCAAGGGAGGCTTTGAGGGTTGAGATCTGGGGTGCTAACTGCTGGTGGATGCGGTCATTTTTAGGATTAAAAAATGTCATAATGGAGTTACAGGAGTCGGTGGAGTAAAAATGAGGTGGGCCTCGTGTTTTGTGAACCAGTGAGAAAAGTGCCTGAGAGTTTCTAGAGCCTGACCTGATTACATCTCTATAATAGTTGTTTTTGCAGTGGAAAGAAAATCTTTATAGAAGATGAAATGGGTATTAAACATTTGTTTGTGGATGGTGAGACTAGTTTTTCTGTAGAGGCGTTCCAGTTGGCGACCTCTGGCTTTCAGTTGGCGTAGCTCAGAGGTAAACCAAGGTGCAGATTGGGAGAAAGAAACAGTCCGTGTTTTTACAGGGGCCAGGGAGTCAAGGGAATTGTGTAGGCCACAGTTGTAGTTCATCAGGGGTGAATGTGAAGTTGTTGTTGGGAAGATTGGTAATACCAAGGTCTAGAGCAGCTGAGTCAATGGCCTCAATGTTGCGGAAAGAGATGGTACAAGGCAGTTTCGTTTTGAATAGTGTCACTTTGGCATTAAATGATATAAGCATATGGTCAGAGATGGGAAGGTCAGATACAGTATAATTAGAGGGAGTGAGACCGGAGCAGCAGAGTAGGTCCAGGGTATGGCCTTTGGAACGGGTGGGGAAATTAATAAACTGCTGCAAACCAAAATTATTAAGGCATGATATAAAGTCTTTTGTGAAGTAGTTATTGCCATTATGAATATGGATATTAAAGTCACCAAGGAGAATAACATTGGGGAGAGGGATGAAATAAATGTGAGGAAAGTATAAAATTCATTGATGAATTCTGAATTGCGCTTGGGTGGACGATAAACAGTGGCTACAGTGATCGGGGATGGGCCATTCAGTTTAATGGCAAGGGATTCAAACCCGGGGGGAGTTGCTTCGTTCAACTAGGAAAAGTCATTATGTTGTTGCCAAGTCTATGTCAGACTAAAAAAGTCTAATATTCTCTATTATTATTATTTATATTCTCATTATTATTACTACTGTTACTATTATTATTATTATTGTTATGTATATGTCTAAGTATTTTTTAATTGTTCTTTGTTTGGTGTTGATACAACTATAAGGCTACTTACATATATGTATATATATATATATATATATATATATATATATATATATATATATATATATATATATATATGTGTCTGTGTGTGTGTGTGCCTTTGTGTTTGTTTAGCTGCAGCAGGAGAACCAGTCTCTCAGGAGGTCTCTCAGGGATCTTCAGAGGAAATCAGCAGCCAATGAGAACAGGTGAGCAGCAGCAAATCACAGGTGAGCCCCGCCCCCTCCTGTAGAGTGTTTACCCATCATGCCTCTGTGCTGTGCAGGGTGGCGGAGCTGTGGGAGGAGCTACAGCAGAGGAGGCGTCAGGAGGAGAAGGAGGCGCAGGACCTGGAGAGCATGGTCCACTCAGTGGAGACGAACCTGCAGCTGATGACGGTCAGACGGTCACTTTATTAGGAACAACTGTCTTACACCCGATACTAGACATGACGTCTGTCTGTCTGTCTGTCTGTCTGACAGAAGCGAGCAGTGAGAGCAGAGGGGTGTGTCTCCAGATTGAAGGCGGAGCTTCAGCAGCTGCAGGTGACTCATTAGCATAATGTTTATATCTATTATCGTAAACCATCAGAAACACCTGACCAAAGGTGTGTGTGTGTGTCTGTGTGACAGCTGGAGGCGGAGTCTCTGCGATCGGAGAACGGCAGTCTGAAGGCAGCAGAGTCTGAGGTCGTCATGACGATGAGACACAACGCTCAGATGGCGTCTGAGTACCTGAACAAGACGGCGAGCCACGCCCACTCCTCCCTCCGGTCAGTGAGACAGGTAACTCACTTTATAATACTCATGAAGAAGAACAGAGAGTAACCTGTCTGTCTGTCTCTCTCCCTGCCTGTCTGTCTGCAGCCAGCTGTTGGGGGACGCGGAGACACTCTGTCTCGTGTCTCAGCTGCTTCAGTCCATCGATAAGATTTCCAGTCTGGACTCAGAGTCCTGAGGATGGACAGAGGATGGTGTGGTTGTCATGGAAACAGTCCTGACAGAATAAAACGGTTAAGTCACGTGAGGTCACGGTCAGGCGCTTTATTTTGAAAGTGAAGATGACATCACAGCAGCTGGACAGATCCTGGCTGCCGATTGGTCGGTTTGTTGGACATCAGACTGAAGACACAAGTTTATTTTTAATTGAAAATTTTAATAATACCGTAATTGAATCAGCATTTTATTCACAGTTAGCTTAGCTTAGCATAAAGACGGAGAATATGTTTCATCTGAACAAAAAACTGACGTAAAAATAAACATTTGAAGTTCCATTATTATATTTAGTTTATGATTTTATTTAGGGACCAGAGTTATTGTTTAACAGTCAGCTAATGTGTATTGATAACTGTTTGTGCCAAATAATGTTCATGAAGAGAAATATTTTATTCTTCTGTTTCTGATAAATAAACAATAAATGTATACTCTTTTTTATGATATTTCAATGTATGACTTTTTTTCTGTTTTTGGACATCCCATCATTTGGTGTTATTTCGTTATTTTTGGAAAAACTATACTACCACAGGTATAAACAGGCTATAATTGACTTATTTGAAGCATTTTTGGTCATTTTTAAATATTGACATTGCCTTTTTTTTAACGGGTCATTTTTGAACATCCCAAAATATGGTGTTTTTCTGTCATTTATGGACAAACTATGTTCTAATATTTATCAACAGCCTATAATTGACATATTTGAAGCATTTTTAGCCATTTTAAAATTTGACCATTTTTGACAAAAATCAACATGACATGACTTTTTTTTGAGTGGGTCATTTTTGGACATCCCATATGTTTTTATGCTATTTTTGGACAAATTATACAACCATATGTATCAACAGAGTATAATCGTACCATTTGAAGCATTTTTAGGCATTTGAAATTTTGACCATGTATCAACCATGTAACAGAGTTATACTCAGAGTGGGCCATTTTGCAAAATAATTACACAAAAATGATTTGCAATCAACATTCAAAAAGGTTTTCTTAAATATAAAACCTCAAATGTTACATTTCTTTTCCTCCGACCAGAGAACAAAAAACCCCTGTAAATGCAAATGTTTATTTTTGCAGATATTCAGTCAAATTTGGATGTAGTGATAAAATCTTTAAGAGTCTGGAAAGGTTTGGTTTAGAAACCTTGAAAGTGCTGAACCTGCAGGAGTCAGTTTGTCCTCAGTGTGGACAGACATCTCATGTGTCTCTGTCCTGATAAATTAAAGCGGTGTGTGTGTGTGTGTGCCACAACAAACAAAACTTGTGGAAGACTTATTGTACTGTGACTTTGTTTTCACTTTTAGTATTCAAAGATTCTCTGCAGCAATACTTACTGCAACTTATGGTTGAAGAGGTCCCAGGTGGCTCCAGGGTTAGATTAAATCTGACAGCTTCAGTCCCTTCCTGCAGCTTTATCGGCACACAGAAGTTTTTAAAAGCAGACTTTCAGAAAACCTCCACAGCAGTACTGTATTTGTTTGAAAGAGAGTCAAGTCAGGGTTTCAGTTTATGTGTTTATTTATGAAAACAAAGGAACTCAGAAAATAAGGATCCCATATCAGTAATTACATCAAATAATTCACTTGTTGGTTGTCGGTTCGTCCTCTCTGTCTCTACTCTATGAGCGGAGTTCGATCTAAACCTCAGACAGCTACTATACAGCTACTATACAGTGCTCAAACATACGGAAGAAAGAACGTACGGCCGGAGTGCATGCAAATACATAAAATCACGTTTTCCTTTTTCTTATTAAAATACAAAAATTAACTATGAGCATCAAAGCTCGACCATCAACTAAAAACAGAGAAGGGTTACCGTGGCAACGAGCCGTCTCACTGTCCGTCTGTCTGTCCATTTATCATTAATCAGTTATTGATCGTCTGTGAAATGTTCAGAATAAAACCACGTCTGTTTCCAACGTGTTTCACGCCAGAACAATAAACGATCAGTCTGACGGTGAAACGATTGTTGCAGAAAATAATGAGAAAAATAAATTATCGGCTGTTTGTCCGCAGCTGCTGAACTGAAACACATTTAAGATTCAACACCTTTAAGCCAGAAACCTGATCCAATCAGAAGCCGACAGACATGAGGTCAACCAATCACAGAGGACGAACCCGAAGACAAGAAGACTCCGAAACCGGACAGGTGTGGACCCCTGAAGACTTGGTCCGACCTCCAAATTCACAAAATAAGTCAGGTTCATCTGTACGCAGAGGTCAAAGGTCAAACACGAGGAGAACATCAACAGGAGGCGTTCTGCCAACAGAGAGACGGACAGGTGGACAGGTGAGCCGAGTGTTTGAGAAATCACACGATTAAATCTGATTGGTTTGACCTGATTGATTGATTGGATCTGATCGACAGGAAACGCGGCGAGGAGTAGAGAACGGTGCCCCGCCCCCACCTGTGACGAGTTCAAAAACATGGTGGAAAATTGGAAATTTTAACTTTCAGCCAGAGAACCTTTCCTGTGAGGTTTCAGGTCACATGATGCGTGTCACCTTTATTCATTCTTCCCTTTAACATGACGACAAACCCAAAAATTCAAAGGTCACACTCCCAAACACAAACTTCCTGCGCATCAATTTCAACAAACCAATAGGGTGGATACGAGGTTGTGACATCACAAAAATAAAATCTGTTGCAGCCAATCAGATCAAAGCTCAGCTAAAATAATAAAGCTGGAAGTAAAAACTGGATTATAGTAAATTAAATTTCACATCTTAGAACAAGAAACTCTGAAGAAGTTTCAGCTAAAGATTGAAAACGTTGAGAAATAAAATCCTTTTTATCGTCTGTAGAGCAGTGAACAACTTGATGTCGGAGCTTTTCTTCATGTTGGACATTTAAAAAATACATAATTTAAAAATAAACAGCTGTTTTTTGTAAAAGACATTGATGTGTTTATTTTAAACAACTTTTTTTGGGAAAACTCTTTACTTTTTCAGCAGAAGTTTTGTTTACGTTTGAAAATAAGCTAAAATAAACTTTAAAAGAATCAAAGACATTTTTAACCTCCGACGTAAAACTGACGACCTGTTTGGGGGGGAGGGGGGGGATACAGTATGAGTGGTTCTGGTTTGGCAGTGGGGGGGCGGGGGGATGGGAGGGGGGACAGGACAGCGGTACAAAGACATTTTTATATAGAGAACCTTATAAGACACAAACAAGTTCAGCACACAACCTGAAAAAAATCAAAAAATGAAAAATAAAAGGAAATGTAGTGTTAAAAAAAAAAAAGTCTGTCTTGCTCTCTGCTGACGGAGGCGGCTCTGGGTGTGTGTGTGTGTGTGAGGGGGGCGGAGCCTGTTGGCCCCGTCCCCACACTGCTGACCCCGGGACAGACAGGGTGGGTTTTGGATGCAGGACCGGCAGAGGACGGGTCGGTCTCAGAGGGTTTCTACTCCGAGTTACGAACCTGAATTACTTTACAAATCAGATTTGCATTCTAATTTTTAAAACAAACTTTAAAGACTTGAGACTTGTTGCAGAGAGAAAATTTGGGTCGACTCTTCAAACTTTTTATTTCTTTGGATCAAAGGACGCCGCTCGTCCCCCTCAGCCAGCCGTCCACTCACAGCAAAGGACCAACAACAGAGAGATGAATTCTGCTGCACACAGACAGCGGGTCGTCTCCTCCCTAAAGGCGGAACCGCCTCACATCGCTCCCAATCGGCTCTTTCTACAGCATCTGTGTCTGATGTTCCTGTCTAAGGTCACTCTGACCAGCCGATCCACCAGGTGACCGTCTACGAGTTTCATAGGTTTTTGTGGGGACGAGATGAGACCGCTACAAGGCAACATAATCATTTTAAATTGTTCTTTTTGGTCTTAAAAAAAAGAATTACTAATAATTAGGATTTTTTTTCTCTGGAAGAAGACAAAAACCTGCCGACTCATACAAAAGGGATTTAATGTTCATGAAGTCAGAAACAATGTGAAGTGTTTAACTGTTTGAGATATTTTCTCTGCGGCAAGTTTCAAGTCTCTAAAAACATGCTGGGTTTATCTGGAAACAAAGAGTCGAAGAAATCGGTCGGCTCCGTGTTTTCACAATGCTCCTGACTTTAAGGGAACTCTTTGCAACTCAACTTCCAATCAATCCATATGGGAAACCTTGATCAGAGTGAAACCCGCTGAGGTCTCTCCTCCTCTCCCGTGATGTTCTATAGATGCTTCTGGAATGTTTTCAGAGGTCAGGGGTCACAGCCGGCCGTCCAAAAACAAGAAGAAGAAAGCCTCCACGGCAGCGATTCGAGTGTTCAGAGAAGATCAATACGACTCCCACACAGAGACAGACAGGCTGCCTGTCTGTCTTCCTTCTTCTCCTCTCGCTGGGAAGTTGTTGCTTTCTTCTTCTTCTCTTCTGTTTGTCAGCATTTCCTCCAGGAAAAAAAAACGACACTAGGAGCTAAAAAACAGGTCAGCCTATTTACATACAGTCTCCAAGTCTGGGTGTGTGTGTGTGTGTGTGTGTGTGTATGTGTGTGTGTTTTATATATTTGTGTGTGTAAGTGTGTGTTAAAGGAAGTTCAGAGTGTGTATCTCCGTCTTTTGTTTGTGTTTGTTCAGGATGGAAGTTTACATGGATGTGTCTGTAAATGTGTCAACTGTATAGATTGAGTTGTGTGTGTGTGTGTGTGTGTGTGTGTGTGTGTGTGTGTGTCTCTGTGTGTAGAGTGAATAAACCTCTGTGTGTGTGATCAGTGTGTGTGTGTGCGTGCATGTTCAGTAACGTGTGTGTGTTCAGTCTGTGTCGGAGGAAGAGGAGGTTCCTGTTGAGGAGCTGTCATCAGAGGAGGAAGAGGAGCTGCCACTCAAACGACTAGCCCCGCCTCCTGAGGCCCCTCCTCCTGCTGCCTTCTCTGTAGAGAGAGAGATAGGCAGGTTAATAAACAGATCCACCAGTTGTATTGAACTTACATAAATTATACTTTTGGTTTATCTTCTGCCCCAAGTTTTGCCCCATTAGTGCCAAGGACATACCCTTGTTGGGCAGAGGCTAAAACATAGAAGCAATCAGCACTTACGCAGTAGTTTCCTCTGCTTCTTCTGAAGGCAAGATTTGACGTAGCGCTCCAGCTCTCGAAGTGTAGAGGGTTTGAGGGTTTCAAAGTCGATCTCGATCTCATCGGGGTTGGAGTCCCTCAGTGACGGCTCTCTGGACTGGATGATGTGAACGACGCGGCCCAGCTTCTCCCCCGGTAGCCGGTTTATATCCAGACTCAGCTGGCGCTTCTCGTCGTACGACATTGGGAGAGACGACTCCTCGCCGTCATCTCCGTTAGCTGAGCCACCGCCTGACGCCTTATTGCCTTTCTTAGGTTGCCTGGAAACACACAGTCATACTCTAGATTTAAATTCTGTCCCAACAGCGAATATTTAAGTTATGTGTTCACATGTTAAAGGGAACTCATTGATTGAATCGTACCTCGTGGCGGTCACCGTGCTGTTGGCTTTTCTGGCTGGAGCTTTCTTCTGATTGGCTGGTTTGGGCTGCTGAGCAGCTGCCTTGGGCTTCTTCTCTTCCTCCAACTTGCCCTTGTTCCCTTTGTCTTTCTCCTTCTCTTTCTTCTTCTCCTTGTCTTTCTTCTCTTTCTTCTTCTTTGGCTTGCTGACTGGTGCCTGGGACAGGACTGCCAGCTGCTCGTGCACCGCCTTCAACTGGTAGAATATACTAATTATCAACACCTTTAACCTCTGATCAAGATTTAGAAACGCCTTTAGCTGGTGAATTATTCTACAAATCATCTAAAATCACATAAATATCAAAACACAATTTAATAGAAAATTAAATCAACTTTAATTAATTCTACAATGATATTAAAAAAGAAGAAAACCAGGATGTTCTTGACCTGTGATTGGTCGGCAGCACCAACCTGCTCCTGTAGCTCAGCCAATCGCGTGGCTCGCTCCTCCTCTGAGTCGGACGATTCGTCGGAGGAGGAGTTGTTGCTGCTGTCAGAGGAGGCGGTGCTTTTACTGACCAATGGTGTTGTAGACGGGACTGATGCTTCCAGGCCCTCGTCTGGGATCTTAGCGAAACGCATCTCGAACACGTCCTGAGGGAAGAGACAGACAGAGATTAATGTCACTGACTGCAGGAACCAAAGAGGTGAAGCTCTGACAGTTCTGGAAGTTGTCGTACCTGCAGCTTGCGGGCCATTGCCACCACCTCGTGGTCTGGAGGGTTGTACTTGTAACAGTTGGAGAACATTAACCTGACGTCGGTTGCAAAACTTTGAGGATCACTGTACTCTCCTTTATCCATCTTTTTCTGTTGGGGGGAAGAGAGGGAAGAGATATTAGAAATGTAGAAGTGACGACCTAACAAGGCTGGCAGCTCTGTGGAGGTCCCTGCACCAACAACAATGCACAATATGGAGATTTAAATCAAAAGTGTACCCAGAATTTTCTTTGAACAACATTCTTTGGTGTCAAAAACACCGTGTCCGGCTGTCCCAGTAGGTACAACCTGACTACAACTTAAGGTACCCTGTGAGATTCTGACCTGCAGTAGTGCTTTGGAACATTGTTTTGTTTCTACGTTGATGATTTGGTACAACAGGTTCACATTCTAGCCTTTGGTTTTGAGCTACTGCACTGATTGACAGTGGTTGGTGGTAACATACCAAAGAATGCTCCAACAAAGGCGAGCAAGTCAACATGGACATAAATGATGAAAGTAAGGATGTTCCGATCCAATCTCAATGACTTGTTATTCGGTGAGATAAGCTGCAGTTAACTTGATGACTCACATGGATCCTTCTTGGATCAAAAGAGAACAGCTACACAGATGATATACAAGCCCTGACTGACTGAACCTTCTGTGATGTCACTGAAGTGTGTTTTTTATGTGATGATGTCATGTGAGACTAACCCGGACGGTGCTGAGGTCCATGGGGTGTTTGATGATGTCGTGGTAGTCATGCAGCTCCAGAGCCTCGGCGTCCACCGGCTTGTAGAAGGGCCAGGCGTAGGCAGCGTGTTTCTTGGAGAGCATCTCCTTCAGGATAGCGTCGCAGTGTTTCATCTGCTCGCCCAGCTTACCGCCCTTACTCCTCCCGGCTCCGCCTCCTCCGCCTCCCACGTCGCCCCCCGCCACCTCCTCCACAGTCTCCCTGCGGGTCTTGGCGGGTCGGGCGGCGGCCTCGCGTCTGGAGAGGCCAAGTTTAGCCGGTTTGACGTCCTGAGCGGACGGAGAGTCGGCTCGACCGGCAGAGATTGCCGACGTGGTGGGGGTGGTGGTGTCGGCTTTCCTCTTCACACCTTTCTTCTGTAAGAGACACAGACGAGTGTGAGCACAGGCGGAGAGAGAGACAGGTGAAGACACGGGGACAGAAAACAGTAGCAGACAGGTTGAGAAAGAGGAAGAAAACGATTTATTTTATATTTGAGGTCATGTGACTGTGTCTGTTACCTTGACAACAGGCTGTGCAGACGGCATCATGGTTGCCGGAGGCTGTGGGGCAGATACAGGGGGTGTGGTCTGGACAGGTGTGGGCGTGGTTGAGATGACAGGTGTCTGAGAGGGGGAGGGGGAGGGGTAGGAGGGGGGAGGGGAGGCTGAAGACTCCGCCTGTTGACTCACTGAGGACAGAGACAAAACACTGTTAGGACTGCAATCACTTCAAACACCTGCAGCAGGTTTTTTTTAACCAAATTCTACAGATTTTACAAAAGTTCAGTAGCATCAGATTAAGTGTCCAGAATGTCTCATAGGTGATGGCGTCTTATTAGCAATAACGGCCCAATGTGACACGTGAACTCTTTATATTTATATTGTAGTAGCATTATTAGTAGTGTGTTGTGTACCTGTAGTAGCAGTATTAGTACTGTGCTGTGTACCTGTAGTAGCAGTATTATTACTGTATTTTGTACCTGTAGTAGCAGTATTACTGTATTTTGTACCTGTAGTAGCAGTATTAGTACTGTGTTGTGTACCTGTAGTAGCAGCAGCGGGCTGTTTGCTCTTGCTCTTGCCTTTGGGAGCTGGAGGCAGCAGGGCGACTTCTTCTTGAGGCATCTGAGCCACTTTCTGCAGGAAGATTTTCTCTAAAGCCTGAGCCATGAGGACGATGTCATCTGTGGGCTACACACACACATACACACACACACGTCAGGATATACTGCAGTAACATGTGTAGATGTACTGCAGTAACATGTGTAGATGTACTGCATTAGCTTGTGTATGTATTAGATGTACTGCAGTTGCGTGTTGATATACTGCGGTAGCCTGTAGATGTACTGCAGCAGCGCGTAGATGTACTGCAGTAGTGTGTAGATGTACCTTGTTGTAGATATATTGCAGTAGCGTGTAGATGTACTGCAGTAGCGTGTAGATGTACTGCAGTAGCGTGTAGATGTACTGAAGTAGTGTGTAGATGTACTGCAGTAGCGTGTAGATGTACTGCAGTAGTGTGTAGATGTACTGCAGTAGCGTGTACATGTACTGCAGTAGTGTGTAGATGTACTGCAGTAGCGTGTAGATGTACTGCAGTAGTGTGTAGATGTACTGCAGTAGTGTGTAGATGTACTGCAGTAGCGTGTAGATGTACTGCAGCAGGGTTTCCTGCAGGAATAAACTTTGGCCGGGGGGAGGTGAGTGGGGGTGTTCAACCTGATAATGGTTGCCGAGAACTGTTCTCAGCAACAACCAAAAAAGAAGGATGAATTAATTAATTGCTTAGATTGTTCAATTATTATTTTTGCCCTCAAAATTAAAGAGAAGATGCCTAATCAATTATTATTTTTGGCTCTCAAAATATGACAGAAGTTGCTTAACAATAAACCCACAAACATGATGGAAAACACGAACTGTTTATTTTTGGGGTCATGGCCTAATAAGTGTGGGAACCCTTGGCATACAAAGCAAACAGAAAATTCAGAAAACAGAAACAGACTAGGGATGCTCCGATCAGGATTTTAGGTTCCGATCACCGATCGGATCTTACTGAAATCAGTATCTGCTGATCCAATATTTCCAATCACAGTGTCTTAAACAGCAGTTGAAGCATTTTATTTATTGTGTAACAAGTATTAAAATAGGAGATGAGAAAGTATTATGAATTGACAACAATCTGTTTTATTGCAGGGAACTTGCAACATCCCACTCTAGCTATTACTCTCTTAGAGAGACAACTTCAAGCTTACATAGACTGTATAATCGTAAATCAAATAAAATACTTTTCATAGGTGCAACACTGCATTATTTAAAGCAGGGGTCTCAAACTCAAATTACCTGGGGGCCGCTGGAGGCAGTATCTGGGTGAGGCTGGGCCGCATCAGGTATTCCACAAAAAAAAAACATCTCAAATGTCATTACTAACAGTTATTAACTTCAATGACTTCTTCTGAACATGAACTGTCCTGAACATGAATGGAATATTAAAGAACATGAACAGTTCTTCTGAAAAAGGGTTCTCTTAATTGTTAATGTTATGTGTTGTTATTGTTATCTTTATAATAGAAATACCGTATTTCCTCAATTTAAAGATGGGCCCCTATCAACCATTCAGGAAACATCATTTGACGGGTAACAGATTTCCACACAACACCTGTATTTTGAAGTTTGGCCACACAAGTTAGCACTGTAGGTAAATATGGCTGTTTCTCCCGCTGTCCTAGTCATTCTCTGTAAAATCGAGCCGTTTACGCACGTTCTTCTGGGCTTTTTAGTAGTTTAGACATTTTATATCCTTAAAATGAACATTCAGCGTGCTGTTCATTGTTTGTTTACATCCGAGTACTTCCAATATGGCCGACATCCGGGTAACTGGCTACAATGCGCTGTGTAAAACACTCTCAAAAGTGCTTCTTTTTTTAATAACAGCCTCCTTCAAATAATAGCCTGCCTCTATTATTAGTTGGGTCCCAAACTGATTTTTTTATTAATAGAAGCCCCGGCTACTATTTGAGGAAATATGGTATTACTAATATAACATGGAATGATTAAATGTTTTATATATAAATTATTTAATGTGCAAACTTCCCGAGTAGGGTACTATTGAACTTCCCTGCTCTGCCCTGTTTGGGACGTCGCCGAACGTCACCGGAAAGACCAGAGTAGTACTGAGCAGACCCGAATGAACGACGAACTGTTCCAGAGGAAAAGTTACCAGTTAAGTGCGCCGCTGCGGCCGCACATGCTCGGCGGTTATGGCAGAGTTAAACTGAGCCTAATCATAACTGCCTGTTATCACTTAGTGTTCGTTGTGTGTGAGTACAAGTTATTTGCATCGGTTGATTACTATTATTTGCTGTATAATGTATGTTTGTATGGATCCGGACCAGTCGCCATGTTGTGATGCGTGAGCCCGCACAAAGTTTTATTTTTGTGAAACCTCACCACAGCAAGTCCTGTACCTTGTTCATGTGTGAACCAATTAAAGAGAATTAAAAAAAAACTCTCTGGAGTAGCTGCAGTTTTTCTAACAGAAAACTTAGGCCAGACTGCCTATGCCAGCATACAAAATATAGTTTACAAACAACGCGGCAGGTAATAAACGGTCCAGTTGCCTTTCTTTTTGCGCTCAATATTTATGTCTTATGTCATGATGACATGAACATCATGACATTTGTAGATGGTAGAAAGTCCCGGAAAAGCGGGCACTTAAAGGACGACTGCTAACGGGCTGGTCATTAACCGCTGTGCTGTTGTTGTAAATGTCTTCATAGAAACAAGCGAAACGAACAATAAACTTTGATATCAAGGTGGGGGCCACAAGATATAGCCACGAGGGCTGCAATTCCTGTGTGTGTGTGTGAGAGAGATATGACGCAGAATGCACTGCAGGCAGACAGCGCAGCACTAAAGAATCAACATTAATTCATTATAACACAAATCTATCTATGTGTGCTGGTAGATTAGTTCTCAAGCGCTGCCGTGTCGCTTGCATGCGTTGCATCTTTTTTTTTTTTTGCCCGACATTCTAACCCAGGCGCTACAGATTTCAGGCTGGGCGGGGCCCCTGGCCAAATAAGGTCTGCAGGAAACCCTGCTGCAGTAGCTGTGTACCTTGAAGATGTACTGCAGTAGCGTGTAGATGTACTGCAGTACCTTGTAGATGTACTGAAGTAGCTGTGTACCGTGTAGATGTACTGCAATAGCTGTGTACCGTGTAGATGTACTGCAGTAGCTGTGTACCGTGTAGATGTACTACAGTAGCTGTGTACCTTGTATATGTACTGCAAGAGCTGTGTAATGTACTGCAGTAGCTGTGTAGATGTACTGTAGTAGCTGTGTACCTTGTAGATGTACTGCAGTAGCTGTGTACCTTGTTAATGTACTGCAGTAGCTGTGTAGATGTACTGCAGTAGCTGTGTAGATTAACTGCAGCAGCGTGTAGATGTACTGCAGTAGCGTGTAGATGTACTGCAGCAGCGTGTAGATGTACTGCAGTAGCGTGTAGATGTACTGCAGTAGTGTGTAGATGTACTACAGTAGCTGCGTAGATTAACTGCAGCAGCGTGTAGATGTACTGCAGTAGTGTGTAGATGTACTGCAGTAGTGTGTAGATTTACTACAGTAGTGTGTAGATGTACTGCAGTAGCTGTGTACCTTGTAGATGTACTGCAGTAGCTGTGTAGATGTACTGCAGTAGCGTGTAAATATACTGCAGTAGCGTGTAAATATACTGCAGTAGTGTGTAAATATACTGCAGTAGTGTGTAAATATACTGCAGTAGTGTGTACATGTACTGCAGTATCTGTGTACCTTGTTGTAGATGTAACAGTTGGTGAACATGGTGTTGAAGTCCTGCATGGCCTCGCTGGCGCTCCAGTAATAGTTGTTCTCCAGACGTTTCTTGATGGTCCCCATGTCCATTGGGTTCTTGATCACCTTGTGGTAGTCCTGAAAACACAGACACTGTCAGCTCAGCTGGACACAAACACCATGTTTCATTCAGACTAAACCTGCCGTGTAAAACAGAGTGGAACTAGGGCGGGGCGATATGGCCCTAAAAGAACATCGCGATATTTCAGGGAATTTTTGGCGATAATGATATTCTTGACCATATTACAAAAATACTGAAAAATATATATACATTTTTTTAGTGTGTATAAATAAAAATCATACAACAAAATAAAAATCAATCATAAATCTAAAATGTAGTCTAAACTGCAAATCCCAACAGTTGCCAAATACAAAAAAAATGTACTCTCGACTCTTGAGTATTAGCAAATAATAATAATAATAATAATACATTTAATGTATAAGTACCTTTCTAACACCCAAGGACATTATACAATAGGTTGAACAAGACAAAAAAAACATTTGGGGTGTCCGGGGGGAGAAAATTTTGTACATTTTTAAGTAAAATGCATCAACCTTGTCCTATTTGAAAGCTCGAGAATTTTTTTCCCTAAAAGCCCAAATTTGGTACCTCTCACACATTCTAATGCCACTATTCTATCATAAACACTAGGGATGACGCCGATCGATCGGCAACTGATCGGATTGGCCCGATATGATAAAAAACGATAAATCGAAAAATCAGATCAAAGGTTAAAATAACCGATCCGATCGCATTATACATGTGCTTTCCAAGTGTTTGTTATGGTGTGATATACATTCCGGATCCAAAGGTGGTGGTAGTGCGCCAAAACGCTGCTGCTTTAAAACAAAGAAGAAAAGTTGTGTTGTGGTCACGCAGCCTGCATGCACCTACACACACCGACAACATGTCTGCCATATGGAACTTTTTCGAAGTGAGTGAGTCCGATGTCACACACGCTTGCGGCAATTTATGCAAACGTTTAGACATTTAGAGAAATGTTAGTGTGAGAGTGAGCAATAATAATATGTTACACTGTACTGTGTTACAATGTGCAATAATGACACCAATGTTCAGACTGGCATTTTGAGTTTGTTTAGCCTGTTAACCCATTAAGGCCTAAAGCGCCTGGAAAAAAATGCCTGGAAAACCTATGGGCGATTTTCAAATGACCCCCTAAAACCTGAAGTTTTTCTGGAAATTCAACACCTACTAAATAGATTTTTCAGCCTCTGTAGCAGATAAAAATGAAATTCAAAAAGTATTTGAGAGCTTATACCCGTGGCTTTCATACGAAGTTGAGTTTATTTGTCCAAACCTTCAATTTTTTTTTTTTTTTTTTTTTTAAATCAACAAACTCAGCAAATGTTACATTTGACTGAATAAAAAATCCTATGCATAATACTAATACATGCCCATTAGCAAGATGCAAACATGATATGACCACTGGAAGAACAAGACAGTTCTCATTAGCCTACTCTAATAAAAAATAAATAATAATAATAATAATAATAATAATAATAATAATAATAATAAATAATAATAATACATTTTATATATTGCACTTTTCAGGGTACTCAACGACGCATAATGTAATATAAGACATAAACAGTCATGATTTCTTATATCATCATCACAATCAATTAGCCTATTATTATTATTAATATTAATATATTATTAATAATATTATTATTATCTCCAGATGGCCACAAATCTGTCTGTTCTTTGGTGAAAATATGTCGTCTAAAAACATATTCCTCATCCATAAATGCCGGTCGATTGGTTCCGAGGGTTCAAAGTCCGGATCAGCAATTAAATGATCGGCGCTGTTTTAATCAGATCTCCTACGTCACTTACTGCTGAGCTCCTCCGCTATAGTCGTCTTCCGTCATGATTTATAAGTTCTGGAAAAGTCCGATGTTGCATTGCGAGACTCCCGCATGTATTCTGATCATGTTCTGATGCATTTCATTGGCCAGGGGACCGAAAATAGGTGGAAAAAAATACAAATACTACAAAATGACATATCCGCTGTCCCGGCCTTAATGGTAGAGTGACGCAACAGCGCTCCCGGCTTTAATGGTTGAAATGCGGTAATGCTTTCCCGGCGTCAATGGGTTAAATAGGCTTAATTTTCATATGAATTTTATACGATATATGCAACAATACAGCCATTTAAAATGGATAGTATCAATAAATGAACTTTCAACATGAAGCTCTTGCCTGTTCTTGACTGCCCTATAGAGGCCATGTTGGCATATTGTTTTCCACAGTGCCACTGCTGCTATGAAGGAATATTAAAGTTACTGCTATGCAACAAATAAAGGTCAATCTAGGTCATCTAGTAGTATCTAGAAAATAAATGATTACAAGGTTAACATAAATGGAAGACTATAGGCCTGTGCATGAGTGGATGAATTGATGGGGGGAAAACGAGAGTAAAATATAAATATTAATGTCGTCCCATGTGATTGTTCGGTTCTGATCGGTAATTGGATCGGTTAGGCTTTAGGTGATCGGTATCGGTCCCAAAAAACCTGATCAGACCATCTCTAATAAACACTGATCTTAATCATTGCATATTTTAACTAATTATTGTAAAGGAGAATAAGGGTTCTTGTGTGTTTTATTTAAGCAATCTTATTTTGACAGTCCTCTTGTAAATTCTGTGGTGTTAACACACTGTGTTCTTATTTTGAAAGGTAAAATTATACTAGTATAATCGTGAACAATACGATATGGCACACCCCGAATCGTATTTGTTGTTAAACAGGCGGATGGATCTACTTTTCCACTTTGATAAAGTTTATAGTTCAGCTGTGACCACATCACCTCCTTCTGCGACACATACTGCGAGGTGGATCTCCCTACCGTCATCACAGGACGTTTTATTGTTTGTTTTACATGCAGGAGTGCCCAGTCTGAAGAATAA
Source organism: Centropristis striata (assembly GCF_030273125.1). Classification (NCBI taxonomy): domain Eukaryota; kingdom Metazoa; phylum Chordata; class Actinopteri; order Perciformes; family Serranidae; genus Centropristis; species Centropristis striata. The sequence goes on along the minus strand of NC_081523.1, from coordinate 35,507,082 downwards.
ACTCAAACACAATGACCATAGTTCAGTTATGATAGTTGGCTGTTTACAGGGGGGCCTGACTTCTCACTGTGGTTACGGATTCTGGATCACCACAGCCCGAGATGGCTCAGACCGCCTAGTTGTTTCTAGTTGTTATTATTATTATTACTACTATTATTGCACACATGTTAGATATTGCACCGCCCCCTAGATGTCAAAGGTCACCAAATTGTTTAGGTGTTCCCAGGATGACGTCATGACTCTATATACCAAGTTTGGTTAAGATATATTAAAGGGTTGCTGAGAAATGGGCTAACTTCCTGTCTGGCGACTTAGCCATTAAGTTTGATTGGTTGTCACGGCCAAGCACCTTTATTTCAAGAAGCTGTTGAATGCATTCGTGTGTCATAGATACCTCGTTTGTGAAAAACGGATGAACGGGTCAAGAGTTAATAAACATTCAACTTTGACCTGTTGGTGGCGCTAGAGCTCTTGAGCTAGTGTTGCCTACACAGTATCACCACTTGAACTCAAGTAATGGGTGGTCTGCTGTTAAATTATTACAATATTGGGGAATTATTACATTATCAGGACTTGCGAAATGAAGGCTAACCTGATAATGCAATAACCTCCCATTAATGTTATACTTTATTACATTATCGGGAAGTTATTACATTATCAGGTTCTACATATGATTTTTTAGTCTTTAGTCTGTTGCAAAAAAACACTTATACTTGAGTATTAGCAGGTAATAAAAATAACCATCCAGGGGGTCAATATCATGATATGCATTTTTTTACTCATAAAAAAAATATACCGGTATCATCATGAACGATACATAACGGCACACCCCTAAATTTAAAACACATTTAACTACTCGGTCCAGAACAGGTGTGAGCAGTGAGACAGATGGAGCAGTAAGACAGTGTGTGAGACAGGTGAGACAGTGTGTGAGACAGGTGTGAGATAGGTGTGAGCACTGCGACAGGTGTGATATAGGTTTGAGCAGTGAGACGGATGGAGCAGTGAGACAGTGTGAGCAGTAACACAGGTGTGAGACCAGTGTGAGCAGTGAGACAGGTGTGAGCAGTGAGACAGGGAGACGTACTGCGAGGCAGAGCTTGATGGCGTCCACTGGCTGGTAGAAGGGCCAGGCGAACTGATGCTTCCACAGAGTCTTCACCACCACGTTCTGCATGTACTGCAGCTGGTTCGTCTTCCTGACAAACAAACAAACACAAACACAACAATGTCACGTCTCCATGTTCATCAGAGGAGTTAGGTGTGTCTAAGGTGTGTCTCAGGTGTCCTGCCTACCTGCCAGGTTTGGTGGGGTTGGTGACCTCAGGGGGGGCTGGGTTGGTGAGGGTGGGGGGGCTGGGGGGCGCAGCCTCGGGGGCGTCCGACATGGTGGACGACGTTAACGCAGCAATGCACTGTGGGACGGCAGTGTCTGACCTGGAGGTGAAAAAACTAGTCCCTCTGTGGCCTGAGGGTGTGTGTGGGGTGTGTGTGTGTGTGTGTGTGTGTGTGTGTGTGGGCACACAGGTGTGTGTTAGTGTGTGTTCAGTTTAGGTGTTGGAGGTGTCGATTTTTCAGCTCTATGTTTCCCCCGAGGAGACAAACTCCCATCGCACAACCTGAGAGAGACAGACAGAGACAGAGAAATTAATAAATGTAGTAATAATTCTCCACTTCAGAAGTCAGCCTTTGTAAACATAGGAGAAAACCTGCTGACTGTGCAATGAAACAGTTTATTTCACAGCCAAACAGACTGCTTCTGTGTAGGGCTTGGCGATATAGTGATATATTTTTAAATGTGATATGGAATTAAGCCATATCGCATATATCAATATAGTTAATTTTTTTTATTTTAAATATAAATGCTGCCCTCACTAGGATTTGTCATATTTAGTTATTTTGTAATGTTAGTTATTCTTTTCTCATATAAATATATTTATTTCAGAAAAAGATTGGCCTATTATATTTCATAGGCTATTTTTATTTAAGATATTTTTTTTATTTAAATGTGCACTTTATGGAGCTTTGATTTCAAAAAACGTACTCCTGTTATACAGTATTTATGTTCACTTAAAGAAACAGCTTCAATAAAACTACTTGTGACATGTCATATTTGACTTTGACTGAACATTTGCTCTCACTTTGAAATAAAAATATTGGGATATATATCGTATAACGATATTCAGCCTAAATATATCAGGATATGACTTTTGATCCATATCGCCCAGCCCTAAAATGTGTGATTTTATCATTTCAGGGCTTTTAAAGTCTTGTGTGTGTGAGTGAGTGTGTGAGAGAGATGATGTGATGATGGATCTGGTTCAGAGCCAGACTGGTTTGGGATGTTGAGTCTGAAAGTTATTTTGCAGAGAAATGATGAGTGACGGTTCCTTTGAGCTTCTGCACGATATGACGGAAACGGTTTTTAGAAGGCTGCTGTCCTAAACTAATCACTTTATTAAAGGATATTTAGAATGATTGTTCATTACACAGAAGTAGGGCTGGGCGATATGGACGAAAAGTCATATTCCGATATATTTAGGCTGAATATCGATATACAATATTTATCCTGGGTTTTTTTAATCGCAAAGTGAGAGCAAATGTTCAGTCAAAGTAAAATATGACATGTCACAAGTAGTTTTATTGAAAACGTTTGTTTAAATGAACATAAATACTGTATGACAACAGGAGAACCTTTTTTAAAAATCAAAGCTCCATAAAGTGCACATTTAAATAAAAAATATCTTAAATAAATATAGCCTATGAAATAAAAACAGGCCAATTGTTTTCTGAAACAAATATATTTATATGAGAAAACTAACATTACAAAAGAACTTAATATGACAAACCTCAGTAAGGGCAGCATTTATATATAAAGAAAGAAAAAAATTACTATATCAACATATGCGATATGGTCTAATTCCATATCACATTTAAAAATATATCGATATATCTTTTATATCAATATATCGCCCAGCCCTAATTTCTCTGCAAAATCACTTTTAGACTCAAACAACCCAAACCAGACCGGCTTTGAACCAGATCATCATCTCTCACACACAGGAGACTTTAAAAAGCCCTGAAATTATAAAATTTAGCTACTGCAGTACATCTACACATTTCTGTTTTCAGTATTTAAATTCAAGTCAAATGATCTGTCTGCAGATCAGTGCAAGACAAGCAGGAAATCAGGTCTGACAAACATCAGATATTTTCTGAGTGAAAACTGACTAATAACCTCTGAAGGTAAACAGACAAACTAGTTATTATAACTTTCACAACTGCAGAATCAGAATCATGCTGATATTAAAATACAGATAACAGACACCTGTAACCTCAACAGCTCTTCCACTTAGGCCTGTAATGATAATCACTATATCAACTTATCTTTTTATAAAAATGGACATGATAGTTTCTTTCTGGACTCCATATATTAACGTTTACATGCAGGACTTTTTGTGCTTTAATTGTATTTTAAGTAAAATAATATAATGCATAATGTTGCATTTTTTTGCTAACAGAGCCTTTGTTTTGGTTGTAGTTCATTTAGGTTTTATTTGTCTAGGATATTTTAATATTTCTTTTCCACATTTCAATTCCAATGTTTAATATTCTCAAAATGTAACAATTCAATGCTGTGGAAAAGGATGTTGTTATCATGCTCTAGTATCGTTATAAAGCTAAAACATCGATACAATGATATTATCGTTTATCATGATAGTTTCTGGGAAAATATATCATCCTAAAAAACATGTTATGGTGAAGGCTCTACCTCCACTATATTTACTCACTGAGAGGTTAATTTAGTACTGAGTGTCGCTTCTTTAGCCGTATTAATATCTGGAATAAATAAGCGAAGCAGTTAGATAAAAATGTGTCCTAACACAATAAAAGCCTTATCACAGCGACTCTTCACCTCCTGAATCGTCACTAATTTACTTTTTGTTTTGCATTCTGGTTTGTCCGGTTCTGTGTGTTGGATTTATTTGCACATCAGTTTGTGATGTTGTGAGTCAGTCAGCGGGCAAAGAGCTTCATGAAACAGAAACATGTGACATTCAGAAACATCTCAGAACTCCTGAACCATCAGCATCAGTCTACTCTACAGTGTTACAACACAGAAAGTTTACACAGTTCATCTAAACTCAGAGACTCATGTTAGAGACACTTTGGAAACATTCAAGCAAAATAAACATGAACAGCTGTAAAATAAACAGACCAATCTGATATGTCTCATGTCACATTAAAAGATTTAAGTTTACACGAGTGACTGCGTAGAAGAAATTAAATCAAACTGGATCTAAATTCAAAGTTAATGTGACTCAAACTGCAATAATTAATGATCACTGATGGAACAGATATTAAAAACTGACTCTGGCTGCTCGTTTGTTGTCTGCTGTCCCTGTTTTTTTAATACATGCAAATTAATATCAGCTCTCAAAAAGTGACAAAAATATGAACCATTTTTTAACTGTATATTTTTTTAATTAAATTATTTTAACGTATCATTTGTCTTTAAGTACATTTCTTGCACTCATCTTGTGTCTTAAAAGTTCAAAATTACATGGTATAAAAAATAGCAATGAAGGTTTTTTATTTCCATTTATCATTATTGAGCTCGTCCACAGATTAAACATTAGCCTTAGATCTTTACTGCGAGGTGGGAACTAAAAATATGTACATTATTGTATTCACTTTGCATCATAATATTGAATTGTCAAGTTATTGATACATTGATCGGGACTTCACACCACTATTATCTACTTTACCTGACAGATCCAGAATATTAATAGATATATAATCATCAATAAATGGTGTATATTTACAGATTAAACTATCAAACTTCACCAGCTGCAACATTAAAGCCTCAATAATAATAATAAACATGTTGTTCTGGATGCTATCAGTATGTTCTGGTGCCGATACTTCAGGGAGGTTTGGAGTGCATCACTTTAACTTGTAACAGAGTATTTGTACTCTGTGATACTGCAGTAACTGATCACAGTACTTGTGTGTACTTTATGTGTCCCTGCAGCTCAGAGAGGCCTCAGTGTTTACCTGCAGCTCGGTAACACAGCTCAGAGCCTCCTACCTGCCCGGGCCCCCGGTGAGCGGGTCCGGATCAACAGATGTGGGTCCGGCCGCTGCCTGCCTGCCTGCATGCTGCGGTCAGCGGCTAACGGGGAGCTAACGGCTAACACACACCGCTGTGACCAACGAACTGCACCAATCCAACCAGCAGCGGCTCCATCCGCGCACACACACACACTCCGCCGCTCATTTAGCGCTCGATGACACAGAAAGTCCCGCGCTAACTGCCTCACCTGGCCAGGTGTGAGTGTTTTTGCAGCTACCGAAACATCCCATTTATCTCGCTTTAAAAAGATGGCGGGCAAGCCGAGGCAGCCTCTAAGCTAGGTGGCTAGCTAGCCGAGCTAGGCTACTCACCGGAGCCGTTACTGTCGTTAATGTTATTAAAACCGCTCCTGTTGGTGCATGAGCGCGTTCTGCCGTCGGTATCCCGCCGTTAGGTCGGTACCAGGCCGAGCACCGGGCGGTTTGACGCGCTACCGGAGCGGATCTGTGCAGATGTTACCGCTCGGTGTTTGGCTAGCTAACAGTTAGCCTATTAGCTGTTAGCCTGTTAGCTGAGCTTTGTCTGAAGGCGCCGAGCGGCCGGAGGCTCCGATATTTCATACACACCGTCATATACAACACACTCCCCGCCCCCGGTACCGGCACCGCGGCCTGTTTACTTGGTTCTCGGTGCTCCGGTGCTCCCGCGGCGGCTCCGTCAGCTTTCTGGAGGATTTTTTTATTTAGCGGAGTAGCATAATAGATGAGTTATCAGCTGTCTACCGTCTGCGCAGGCGCAGTGGCGAGCAGCATCATGCATGTTGTTGTGAGCGGATTGGCTTGCGAGCTGGTTGCCGGGACGTGATTTGTCGCGGAGGGACGTGAAGCGCTGTGATTGGGTGAGAAGATAGATAAAGTACAGTGATTAGCCGAGGCGGTGACTGGGCTGCTGTGATTGGCTGAAAAGGTTTACCTGGCTTAGAATGGCGCCGTCACTGGAACTCCAGGTCCCAGCATGCAGCGCGGCGGCTGAAGGCCCGCTCTGCTGCTAGGGAGACTTCTGATCAATTCACTGATTTACAATCAATAACTGATCTTCATATTGATAAATTACATATTGATTATTGATATATATATATATATATATATATATATATATATACAGTCTATGCATCTGACACACAATATTGTTGTTGTCTTTATTTACTATTTTTACTTCATGAATTGTATATTTGTCATTGATTTGTGTCACACATATATTTTATCAAATGTATCTATTTTGTTTTATTGATTCTTATATCTTGCTTTTTTTGTGTATTGTCCAAATATTTGGAAAAAGTTGGACTTTTGCTTTGGCAATATTGATTTTTAACGTTCTTGCCAATAATGCCTCATTGAATTTAATTGATACATCTTAATGTAGACATAATCAGAAGATTAATCTATAGTAAAAATAATAAATAGTAGCCGAAATAAAGCATTAACACTACCTCAACTAACATTAACATCCTGCTTTTATATGAATATGTGTGTAATAATAATCGTTTAACATATGATTACTACTATGACTCCCTTGTTTTTAACGTATTGTACACATCCGTATAATGTATAGCAGTCTGCTTTTAGTACTGTATAATTATAGTTATAAGCACTTGTAAATATTCATAATGCTGATAGCAATAATCAGAACACATTATCAATAATTGTATGACTTATAGGGTCCAGTATCATACAAGTTAATAATTATTGGTCACATGGTTTTTGAAGGATCACAGTTTAACATAACTCTCATCTTATAACACATAATGAACATGGTGAGTATATGAAGTCCATTCTCAGGCTCAGTTATGTATAGTTGTAGCATTTATGGGTTGATACCATTTCAAGAACAGCAGAGAAAAATCCATGCTGTGATTTGGTTTCAGAAACTTTTGACATTCAGTAGATTTGTGCATTTTGTGCGATTGTAGGGCAACACTTGTGTTGTGTTGCCTGCTGAGAATCCCCTCAGCTTTTCTGTCAGACCCGATTTATGCAGCTCACAGACCGTTTAGGGACCCCTGGATGCACAAAGACTCACACACGAGGACACAATAACACATTTACTGCAGGTTATCAGCATGAAGCATCATCAAAAACCCGCCGACCAATCAGGAGTCCCTTACAGTTGTCAATATCTTGAAGTCACAACCCCCGTTTATAGAATCAAATCAACAATTTTAAACCAAACTGATCAGAAAAATGTACGTTTGTACAAACATCAGCGTGATGAGAATGACCTGAAATTAGTTTTTAGGGCCATTAACGTGGAGGGGGCGGGGCTTACAACCTGTACTGCAGTACGTCACCAGGGGGCGGGATTTATAAGTTGAGTTCAAAGCGAACAGACAGAAACAGAAACTTCAGTCTGATTATCAAGAAGCTTTATTGTCATTATCAGAGTGATTATTATCCTTATCATCATCATCATCAGTCCTGTTGCTATGGGCCTGTGTGCTGGACTGCAGGAGGCTGTTAACATGCAGCTGAGCCGAGCAGACAGACAGACAGACAGTCAGACAGACAGACAGACAGACAGACAGACAGACAGACAGAGGTAGGTCAGACAGAAAGGTAGACAAACTGGGGGCAGAGAGGTAGACAGGTGGACAGGTAGTGAGGTAGGGGACAAGTAGAGACAGACAGGTAGTCAGGAGGCCTGTCAGACAGACAGGTGGGGGCCAGGTAGAGACAGACAGGTAGCGACAGACACGTAGACAGGAGGCCTGTCAGACAGACAGGTAGAGACAGAAAGGTAGACAGGAGGCCTGTCAGACAGACAGGTAGAGACAGACAGGTAGACAGGAGGCCTGTCAGACAGGTCGACAGGAGGCCTGTCAGACAGACAGGTGGGGGACAGGTAGCTATTGTGTTATTTACATACAGGTAGGCAGATGCGATAGAAAGCTTATTGGCTGTCTTCCAGAGGCTCCGCCCCCCTCTCTTCTGTGTCAACCAACCCCCTGTGAGGAGGGGCGGGTTCTGCAGGCTGAGGGGAGGGGTGTGAGGAGGAGGAGGAGGAAGAGGAAGAGGAGACGGAGGAGGACAGGGAGAGGGGGAGGTCAGGGGGTTGTTCAGTCTGTAGCCTCCCGCCGCCATCCGCCTCGCCGCCCATCAGCGCCTCCTCCGCCAGACCCCCGCCGGCCACCCCGCCCGCCGCCCCACCTCCCCCACGTGACCCGGCGAACTGCAGGTGAGGCAGGAGGGCCGCTGGTGCCTCCTTCTCCCTCTCTCGCTCCCCCGCCGCCTCCCTCTCGCGGCGCTCTGCGTACACTGGCGCCTCCAGGCCGAGGTAGGAGGCGCTGAGCTGCCGCAGGTCCAGCTCAAAGGGGCTGCCGCTGGGTTGCACCGCTGCCACGTCTCCTCCCTGACCTCCACTACCTCCTCCTGCTCCTCCTCCTCCTGCTCCTCCTCCCCTCTTCGCCTTGCGGGGGTGGGAGGAGGCGGGGATGCTGTCGGGGAGGAGCGACTGGATCTTGGGGAGCCAACGCTTACGGACTCTTCGGGCGTTGGTGCACATGTCGGCCGCGATCACGTTCATCTCACTCTCCTTAAAGTTAGGAGCAAAGTTCTGACAGTAGACTAAGGAGGAGGAGGAGAAAGGAGGAGGAGAGGAAGAGGAAGAGAAGGAGGAGGAGGCAGAGGAGCAGGAGGAGGAGGAGAAAGGCAGAGGAGGAGTAGGAGGCGGAGAGGATGAGGAGGAGGAAAGGAGGAGAAGGAGAAGAGGATAGAGGAGGAAGAGAAGGAGAAGAGAGGAGGAGATGATGAGGAGGAGGAGGAGGAGAGAGGAGGAAGAGATGACGAGGAGAGGATGAGGAGAAGAGGAGGAGGAGAGGAGGAGGGAGGAGGAGAGGAGGAAGAGAGAGGAGGAGGAGAGAGGAGAAGATGACGAGGAGGAGGAGAGGTCGAGGAGGAGGGAGGAGAGGGAGGAAGAGAAGGAGGAGAGAGGAGGAGAGGAGGAGGAGGAGAGAGGAGGAAGAGATGACGAGGAGAGGGTGAGGAGGAGAGGAAGAGGAGGAGGAGAGAGGAGGAGAAGGAGGAGGAGAGGAGGAGGAGGAGAGAGGAGGAGATGACGTGGAGGAGGAGAGGACGAGGAGGAAAGAGAAGGAGTAGGAGAGAGAGAGAGAGAGAGAGTAGGGGGAGGAGGAGAGGAGGAGGAGGGAGGAGGAGGAGGAGGTAGGAGGAGGTGGTGGAGGAGGAGTGAGTAGCAGGAGGAGGAGGAGGAAAGAGAAGGAGGAGAGGAGGAGGAGAAGGAGGAAGAGGAGGTGGGGGAGGTGGAGGAGAAAGAAAAGTCTCAATATTTCAATATTCCAGTTACATTATGTGAAGACATAAATGTATGAGTCAGACTGTGTGTGTGTCTGTGTGTCTTACGTTTGACGGTGTTTAACACTCGGTTGTCCAGAGGCTTCCTGCTCGGATCATTGGTGGAGGAGCGGATCCCTGTCCCGCAGCTATTGGCCAGCGTGTTTCTATGGAAACCATAACAACCCAATCAGCACCTATACTGAGCTTTAGATTACCCCCCCCCCCCCCCTTGCCCTGCAGCGCTCTGAGACAACGTGACGGAGACGTTATGTAAAACAGAGAACGCTCTGGAAGGATCAGCCTGATGTCACAGCGCGCCTGATGATGTCACAGCACGGTTGATGATGTCACAGCACGGCTGATGATGTCACAGCACGCCTGATGATGTCACAGCACGCCTGATGATGTCACAAGACATCTGTCATAGGATGTCCGATGATGTCACAGGACGTCTGTCACAAGATGCCTGATGATGTCACAGTACATCTGCCATACAATGTCTGATGATGTCACACGACATCTGATGATGTCACAGCACGCCTGATGATGTCACAGGACGTCTGTCATAGCACATCTGATGATGTCACAGGACGTCTGATGATGTCACAGGACGCCTGATGATGTCACAGGACATCTGTCATAGGATGTCTGAAGATGTCACAGGACATCTGATGATGTCACAGCATGCCTCCTGATGTCACAGGACGTCTTTCATAGGACGTCTGATGATGTCACAGGAAGCTTGATGATGTCACAGGACGCCTGGTGATGTCACAGCATGCCTGATGATGTCACAGGATGCCTGATGATGTCACAGGACGCCTGATGATGTCACAGGATGCCTGATCATGTCATAGCATGCCTGATGATGTCACAGGACGTCTGAAGATGTCACAGCACGCCTGATGATGTTGCCATCCGCCCGGGGCTAACCTCAAGCACTTATGATCCAATCGCACAACGTGAATTTTTTAAACCAGGTGTGAACAGTCTGTGACATCAGGCTGAACTTCCTCGTCCAATTAAATCACTGCTCACTGATTATGTCACAGTGGTTGAAGCTCACCTGTCAAAGAAGGTCGCCAGCAGTCGTCGGAGCAGCACCTTGTGTTTGACCCCGGCACACAGGTGACAGTTCATCAGCTGACCTCGAGTCATGAAGACACCTGAACCTGCACACACACACACACACACACACTAAGTATGACTGTATAGAAGTCTATGAGAAAATGATTCCTGACCTCAGTAAACATTCTGATAATGAGTTTATGGTGTTAGATCAGGATCAAAATCAGACTCCTACCTGCCACCAGCTCCACCTTCTCCCCCGGGTCGCCCTCGGTGTACAGCGACGGGTGGCAGCGGTACCCGATCTGACTGATCAGGCTGGCGGGGAGCGCCATGTTGTCCCGGCCAACCAGCACACAGGGCCGCCGCTCGTTAGCCAGCGGCAGCGACAGCATCTCCATCTTCTCCTGGACTGGACCAGAGAGAGTCAGACAGAAACATGAGACAGAGTTCAGTGAAACTGCCTGAAGGACTGAAGGATCTGGGCTCACAAGTTCCTGCTGTGGAGGCACCTGGACCATCTTGTCACCAGGGCGCTCCCTTCAGGATGCTGAATTTGGCTGTAAAAAAGTTACACAAGTTCCTCTTGTCCCTGCTCTGATATATAGGTCAATCTCAAAAAATTTGAATATCATGAAAAAGTTCAATATTTTTTTCGTCAATCGTTTCAGAAAGTGAAATTCATACATTATATAGATTCATTACACATAGAGGGAAATATTTCAAGCCTGTTTTTCTTGTAATTTTGATGATTCTGGCTAAGAGATAATGAAAACCCAAAACTCAATGGCCCTCATTTATCAAACGGCCGTATTGCGCTCTTCGGTGTCATAAACTCTCGAGGTGAGTCTTCTGAATCGGGTATATATTAAGGCGTGGTATTTAAATGAGTTTAAATTATCCTTTTTTTTTATTGATCTTATGTATTATTCTAATTTTCTGAGACACTGAGTTTTGTGTTTTCATTATCTGTAAGCCATAATCGTCAAATTTACAAGAAACACAGGCTTGAAATATTTCTCTATGTGTAATGAATCTATATAATATATGAGTTCCACTTTCTGAAATGATTGAGAAAAAATATTGATCTTTTTCACAATATACTAATTTTTTGAGGTGTACCTGTAGGAGCTAAGAAATTCCACATGAAAAGGCGTTCTAAGAAATAGTTCCTGCAGTACAGACGAAGGACATTTTTTTCTGATCAATTCTCATCAAGTTCTTAAAACTATGTAAAGGTTCCTTCAGAAGCTCAGGAATCACCAGGGTTTGACTTCAGTTCCTGCTGGGGTCAGGACTGAAGTCAAAAAACAGTTAGAACTAGGTCAGGCTGAAGCTATTTCAGTAAGAAACATACACACAAGACACCATAGGCTTCAAAAAAGGGAACTAAGAATAATACATACAAGACACCATAGGATTAAAAAAAAGAAACTAAGAAAGGGAATGTCTGGTTTAATCATACATAAGGTGTCTAGATTTGAAATGAAATATCACAAAGTGTCCAGTATCAGTTGGCTGCTGCGTCACCACCCAAAATTCACCAATTGGGACAAGTCCAACCTCTTGTCCTTCACCCATAAGAAAACTGTTAATGAGGAACTTGTTGGTTCTGACTGGTGAGCCTGGCATGGACACAGCAGAGCCCAGCTGCTCATTGCATTTGGCTATTATTCTTTCAATAAATGGTAAACTGTGTTCAGTCGTTTTGAGTCTTTGGTAAAAAGAAAGTCTAGAACAAAAGAACCGGGCCAGAGTGAGAGAGGCTTTAAGAGCCCCGGCTCTAACAGGACCTACTGATCTACTGAAACTTCAGGCTGCTGACAGTAAACAGTGGGTCGTATCAACAGATATTTCTGTATTTATTTTCTTATATTTATTGAGTACTGCTGTTGGCTTCCTGACAAGTCTGACACAGTTTTTTAATTTGCATTTGGAACAATGTGCCTGATCTTCATGGTCCTTCAGCTGCGTTACAGACACACGAGACTGTGTGAAAGTGTCTTTTAGTTTTCAGGTTAGTTCTCTGGTTCCAGAGTTTGTGAAACTATTGGTTCAAAAAGTGTGAAGATGTTCTCTGTCTAACCAAACCATTCAACTCCAATGTGTATTCTGGGCTGTTATTATCTAACCGTCAGACTGTTTGAAGTGTCCTCGGTATGTGTGCCCTTCAGTCTTCTGGAACTTTAAACATCAACAGTTTGTTCTCTGAACCTCCGAATGCTACGTCAGGGGCTGGGGGTGGGACTATGTGACCAACAAGACCAACTGAAATGTGTATCATTCATTCATTTGATTTTTGTTTAACTGCAATGTGATTGATGTGGGCAAGCACTTTAACATTAGGGCTACCATTAGCTTACAACAAAGTCCAACATTAACATGTTAGTTGAGTGTTAATCAGAATGCGTTGGGCCTCCACAGTGACTTACTGTAGGGGTTTCCAGGGTGTCCATAGATGTGTTGGTAGAGTCCAGAGGGGACTGTGTTCCCGTAGTAGTCCTCCTCCAGCTCCTCCTCGGTGGCGGGGTGAGATGGAGGCGAGTCCGTGGGGAGGCTGGAGCCCCCTGGACTGGAGCGCCCCCCGTTTGCCAGCAGGTAGGACTGCAGCCCTGGAACCAGACCTCCACCTGCGCCCAGGTAACACAGAGCACTGCTCCTGGAGGACTGCAGGTTCTCAGACACATCCCCTCTGAGGACAGAACCACAGGGACAAGATGGATTTAAAATACCACAAATGAGAGTTGTTTTCTAGCTTTATAATGAGTTCTGTTTGTTGGACGATGTCTGCACAGTGCTCTTGTACGCTTGTTGGTTTTTGGTTGGTCATTAATTTGGGGTTTGGATCTCTGTGGTCCTCAGGTTGGTCTCACCTGGCTTCCTCTGCTCCTCGCTCTGCTCCTCCTCCGTTCTCCTCGGCTGGAGGCGTGTCGGCTCTCTCCTGTTTGATGCGGCTGACAGCGAGCAGCAGCTCCTCGGGGCTGAGCGCTGGCTGGCCCGGGCTCGCCTCCTGCAGCTGGGCGTTGCTGTGCTGCGGGACCGCCACGGCATCAAAGCCGCCAAGCTCATCCGCCGCGGTCGTCTGCAACATCAGAGTGTTAACATCAAGTTAACAATGATAAAAGGTTGTTGAAACTTATCTTCAGAACTTACAGATTAAAACCGACCATCATCATGACGGGCTGTTAAAACTTTATTGATAGCATGACCTAATGATGTCAGCAGTGTATTTCCACCGTCAGCTTCCTCTAAAGTTCAGTTTGTTTGATGATGATAGAACGAGTAAAACCAGAAATCAGTTAAAATATATTCAGTATAAATATAGAACTAAATGTTCTTCTCATTACATTTGAACCAACGTTTATAATTCTTCACTGAGAGTTAAAACATAATTTTCAGAGGGTGAATTACTTGTTGAAAACGATGTTCAGCTGTTATGTGATCTAAAACCACTAAAACACATTAATGTTTCCATATAACTGTAACTTAGCTAAACACAAAGTTAAGCAGCAAATAAGTCAAACTGACTATATGAGTTCACTGTTAGCAACATTAGCTAGCTATGCTAATGCCGTAAACTGATATTATTGTGTTGAGTTTTTTGCAGCTAACTAGCAAGCTAAACACATGTTCAGGTGCAGCTAACGTTAGCTACACAATGCTACACAATGGCTGAGAGAACAATACAAACAGAAACAATGTCATATAAAGAACAACAGTACATGTAACAAGTTTTATGGAATAATGTCAGCTAACGTTAACGCTAGTTTGCTAACGAAATTAGCATAGCTAGCTACGGTAGCTAACGTTAGCTAACTTGCGGTTTAGTAAAAGTTCATCAACATGTTACAGCACAAATATAAGTTCTGTTCCCTTTATGCTCCACAACTAAACTAAACTTAAATCATTTTATGGTGAGAATAGAGGATCAGCTGATTCACAGTCAGAACTACTTGTTCAATACAATAATGTGGTGGAGGTCGTGACGTTTATTCAAACTACTGAACACGTGCTACATCACTTCCTCTCTGAGCTTGGACCGAAGGGTCCAGCAGAAGATATGTTTATGTTTATGTTCATGTTCATATTAATGTGTCTGGTCTGTTTGTTACGGTGGCCCTGAGGGCTCACAGCGCTGCAACTTAAAAACACATGCAAATACACAAAACACAATCAAATTGAGAAAACATCTTCATCAATTTGACAACACGAGCGCAGCATTTAGAAAAGCTGCAAAGACCACAACACAACAGAAGTGTTTCTAGAGGACACTTAAAAGTGATGTACATGCCGGGACCCGCTTGATATTATCACATTATTTCAAGATAATGATAATTTAACGTAAGTGGCTGATCATAGCATGCTAACGTTAGCCGGCAATCAATAGGGTGCTAGCGTTAGCGGGCTAGCAAGACCAAGACCGACCTGGTAACTAAAACTTGATTCATTCATTTATTTGATCTGTTTAACTCTGCAGTGTGATTGATACAGGCTAGCGGGCTAACGATATATATCACGTTATTACATGAAATTATCATTATCTTGAAATAACATGATAATATCAGAAGCGTGTCCAGACGTATTCATCACATTTCCTCTGGAAACACTTCTGTTGTGTTGTGGTCTTTGCAACATGTTTTCTAAATGCTGCTGTTGTGTTGTCAAATTGATGAAGATGTTTTCTCAGTTTGCTTGTGTTTTGTGAATTTGCATGTGTTTTTAAGTTGCAGTTGCTGTGAGCTGTCGTAGTTTGTGGTCGACCTGCATTAACGTCTGTGTGGGCGTGGCCTAACCCACCTGTGAGTCACAGCAGAGTGGTGAGGAGGAGGACGAGGCCTTCATCATCATCAGCTCCATGCCTCTCTCCACGATGTTCTGGATCTGCAGGTAGCCGGCCGTGTACATCAGCACCAGCTGCTCGCTGGCTGCCATGCTGAGGCGCCCTGTGTAGCAGAAGGCCAGAATCTGCTGGAAACATGCCGGTGTCACCGAGGACGGCAGCTCGAACACGGCCTGAGAGGAGGATGAGGAGTCGGCCGCCGAGCTGAACAGGTCTCTGAAGTAGAGCGAGGAGGCGGCGAGCACGGCGCGGTGCGCCTTGAAGGCCTGGCCCTGCACCAGGATGGACACGTCGCAGTAGTGGCCCAGCAGCCGCTGGTCGTTCAGGCTGCCCAGCACACTGCTGCCGAAGTCGGGGATCTCTACCTGGAGCAGCCCGTCCGACATAATGAGGGGGCAGGACAGGAAGTGACGGTCCTGAGAGAGACTGGCAGGGGAGGAGGGCGTCGGCTCGGAGCGTTTAGGTGTTGGGGATCCTGAAGATTTCACCTCCGAAATATTTCAGATCCATGTTGGTGTGGAGGAACGCAGAGGTCAGAGGTCGGGGCCGACGGAGCGCGGGCAGCGGTGGTGTTCAGGTCAGAGGCGTTCAGGTGGGAGGCGTGGAGCGTTCAGCTGCCGATCATCAGGACAACGGTTGGCTCAGCACAGAGACAGCTGCAGCACAAGAGGGAGGAGACGGTTAATGTTTCACACCTGCTCTACCTGAGAAACAACATCACACCTGAGACGCTCCAACACCACCTCCTCCTCCTCTTATTTATTGATTAAATTAGAATTATATACAAATCAAAAAACAACTTTGACAGACCATATAAAGAAAACTGTCTTCCGTTGAAAACATGATTATAAAACGATCAAACAGAGTCTAATCTTTGAAATGAAGCTTTCATTCTTCTAAATTACATTAAACATGATATTTATTTGCTTCTCTCTGACTGAACAGTGCAGCTCAGACACACAGAGTCACATGTGACTCATCAGACTGAAGCAGGGTCGCGATGACATCACTGCATTGTTCTCCGTCTTTCATGATCTGACCTCATGCTTTCATTCGTTCAGTTGCCTCTTCTATCTCAGACCGTCTGCTGTCTGTGTGCGGCTGAGTCCTGATTGATCAATTCCTCAGTGTCGGAGCACATGGCTGAATATCTATAGACATCATGTGGCTGTGACATCACAGGTTCCTCAGACCAACCCGGCAGGTCAGTGATGTGGTGCTGAGTCAGCCTGAGGAGCCACATCCTGGAGTTCACTGAAGATGGTGTTAAGCCCAGCCCAGATTTATGGTTTTACTGGCTAAAGTTGAAAGAGGGACAGTTCGGGACTGTGGACATTAAGTGTAGAGGATGCAGAGCTGTCAGCTGACTCTCTGAGCTCCAGTGTCGATCGTAGAATAGAAGGTTCTGACAGCAGCAGAGTCACAGACTACAGAGACTTGTGTTCACTCAAAAACCTATAGAACCAACTTAATTTGGCATGGTTTGTTTCTTGAAAAAGCCAGAAATACAATAAAGACAGTTGGTAGACCTGAAGGAACTTTCTCATAGTTCTAAAAACTTGTAGCACACAGTCTTCCTTTATCTGAAAAGGAAACAAACAACTATAGTTTCAGTATTTGAGACTATGAGGTCGCCCCACCAATTGTACATTGGACGTATAAGAAAGACTTGCAACAAAAGATTGATCTAAGAAGTTTCGGAATTTGGTTGGGTTAAGATTGGACGCCATGAGACACTGCTTCACATGGAAACCTCAACTAAAGGCATATGCTATTATCAGGAAGTCAGATAGAAGATCTTCACATTTACTGCTTGGAGAAGAAGGCTTTGCTCTTCTCGACGTCAGGGGCGATGGTGTCACTTCCTTCTCATAGTTCTAGTTAATTGTGAGTGAAAACAACAGAGAGCTCAGGTCTTAACTGAGAATTATGTGACAGAGAAAACACAACCAGACTTTGACTTGCCAGCCGCCGGCCTGCTCATGTCAGTGTTTCTACAACAGCTGAAGGTTTGAAGTTCTCAGAGCATCCAGAAGGAGTTTCCTCTGGACCGGGTCTGAGCTCAGCCTGAGAGAGGAGCCGGTCCAGGGGGATCGCAGGGCAGCAGCTCCAGGCCCTGGCTCGTCCTGGAACCAGCTGCAGAGGTCTGACTTCTCTTCTGTCCTGGGAACGCCTCGATGTTCTGCAAAACGCTACAGAGGAGAGGGATGTGGGGATGACCTTGCTCAGACTGCTGTCCTGGCGACCCGGCCGCAGACAAAAGGCAGGAAGTGGCCGGATGAATGCATAAGTAATATATGTATTCTCCAGTTGAATGTTGCAGCATGTTTTTTTGCAGACGATGACGTCCTGTTTGTCTTCATCTCACCAGGAAACACAACAGGATTTCTTCTAAACTTCAAATCCTCTTCATAATCTCAGGAATGTCAAAACGTTTTGCTTTTTAAGGACATTTATGTTTGAATTCAACTTTTTTCCGACGCTTTAATGCCATTTCTTCTTTCAGTCCCTTTACATCACAGTTCAGCTTCCAACTTTTCCAACATTTTTTAACAAGCTGTTTGAAGAAACACATCAGTCTCCAGGACTTTCAGTGGCGTGTTCAAACCTCTCCACAATTCTTTCATGTTTCTGTATTTTCAGCTGTCAGCGTTCACAAACACTGTCTCCAGGAAGATCAGCAGCAGCAGCTTTCTGATGGGCAGACACACTGATCCACGATCAGACCTTAGGCCCAGTACAGGTGGATCCGGGAGAGTTCAGTCCAACAGACTCTGGTCCAGTCAAACACAGTCCAGTAGAGTCCAGTAGAATCCTGTAATGTCTAATAAATTACAGCAATGTATTCTCATGAAGGAGTTCGTTTGATTGCGATTTGTTCCATATGTGATGAGTGCTGCACAGGACAACTTCGATTTTACGGTTCGTCACGATTTTAAGCACGTTGATGCTGAAAAACTGTTACATTTAAAACCACTTCCTGAAACTGAGGAAGAAGAACGTGTTAGGCTAAAAAAACTGGACTTCTTGTCAAAACTTCCATCAACGTGACATGAACACTGTCCTTCACCCGTCCTCCACCCTTCCCTCCCTCCCGCTGGACAGGACAAGCTTTTAACAACTCGTTGCTCCGTTAGCGTCAAATTTTGTGTTATAAACCAAAGAATTTCAGCACGTTACTTTTAGTAAGAAAATTGGATTCGTTTGACATCTGATTGATGATGATGCTGGACAAACCCAGTACAGTTTGTCACGATTGTTACTTTCAACATGGTACTGATCACTTCCTAAGGTTAGGAAAAGATAACAAATAAGACACAAAGTGGCTCGCCCGTCCTTCACCCGTCCCCCCCACCCGCCTGACAGGACAAACTTTTAACGTCTTGTTGCTTCGTTAGCATCAAAATTTTGTGGGAAACCAAAGACTTCCAGTACAGCCTGATCTGTTGGATATATAATGAGCGATGATGCAGGACGAAGACAGTTGTAAGGTCATGATAAACAAGTTGTTGTTTTTTTTGATGAAAGACTGATGTTTAAAACCACTTCCCTTAGGAAAAAAGAACAAAAACTGGACTTCTGGACAAAACTTCCATCAATGGGGCACAAACCTGGCTCGCCTGTCCCCCACCCATCCTCCACCTGTCCCCCATCCGTCCCTCACTCCAGGCAGACAAACTTTTAATGTCTAGTTGCTTCGTCAGCATCAAAAGTTTGTGGGAAACTTACAAATTCCATTGCGTTACTTTTCTAATCATACAAATCAATCAAACAGTTTGGTGCTGACGAGTCCAAGACAGTACAGAGGAACAGAATCAAGTCCAGTCCAACACAGTCTCCGCCGGTCTAACACAGTACAGTAGAGTCCAATACAGTAAAGTCTAGTACAGTAGAGTCCAGTACAGTAAAATCTAGTACAGTACAGTCCAATACAGTACAGTCCAGTGCAGTAGAGTCCAATACAGTAGAGTTCAATACAGTAAAGTCTAGTACAGTGGAGTCCAATGCAGTAAAGTCCAGTACAGTAGAGTCCCGTACAGTAGAGTCCAGTACAGTACAGTCCAGGTGAGTTGAGTCTGTGGACGAGTTCAGTTCAGTTCAGTGTTATTGTTGTTTACAGTGCAGCTGCAGCAGAGAGACAGACAGTCTGAGCAGACAGACAGCTGAGACAGGCAGACAGACAGGCAGCAGGCAGAAAGACAGTTTAAAGACACAGACAGATAGACCGACCGACAGACAGACAGGCAGACAGACAGCAGAGAGAGAGACAGACAGACAGACAGATGAGGAGACAGACGGACAGTTAAAAAAGAAACAGACAGAAACAGTGTCAGAGTGCAGAGACAGACAGACAGACAGAGAGACAGTTAGAGGGTGTGAGAGAGGCAGACAGACAGGCAGATAGAGAGACAGACAGGTGTTTCACCTCCTCTCTGCTCCTCTTCCTCCTCAGCTTCTCCTCCATGCAGCAGGCAGGACGGCTGGCTGGCTGGCTGGCTGGGAGAGGTTTTCTTCTTTTCCTCCGCTCAGTCAACGCATCGTCTGCTGTGACACAGGAGGGGGGGGGCAGACAGCCGAGGAGGAGGAGGAGGAGGAGAGGAGGAGGAGGAGAGGAGGAGGAGGAGGAGGAGAGGAGGAGTCATCTGAGGACAGCCAGGGAGCTAATGCGGCTAACTGCCCTGCAGAGGACGAGAGAGGGAGAGAGAGAGGGAGAGAGACACAGAGGCAGAGTGAGGAGAGAGGGGCGAGCGAGCATGCATCATCTGCTGCTACAGACTGCAAGGTTGAATATTAATACACACACACACACACACACACACACACACACACACACACCTGTACACACACACACACACACACACACACACACACACACACACTCCAACACGGGACACTGATGTGTGTGTTCAAGTGTGTGTTTCAAAGTGTGTGTGTGTGTGTGTGTTCAAGTGTGTGTTTCAAAGTGTGTGTGTGTGTGTGTGTGTGGCATGACTTGGCCAAATGCACAGCGCTGCATTGCAGTGCCGAGGCTGAGTTGGCATGCCGAGTACATAGTGTGCATACTGCGACTGTGTGCCAGGCTGAGACACACACACACACACACACACACACACACACACACAGCAGCTTTCTGCAGCCTCAGCTTCCATCATCACATATAGTTCAGAATAGTTTCTAACACGAGAGAGAGACAGCCTGTCTGTCTGTCTGCACTAACTGTCTGTCTGTCTGTCTGTCTCTAAACAAACACAGACAGACAGGCAGACAGATAGACAGGCAGACAGACAGACAGGCAGGTTCCGTGTCTGTATTTAAAGTTCTCCATCCAATATTAAAGAGAAAGAGACGGGTGGGCGGATGTTGGACGGGTGAGGGAGGGAGGAGGGTGTGAAGCTAAATCAGGACCAGTACAGTAACTGAGCATCCAGCTGTGTGTGTGTGTGTGTGTGTGTGTGTGTCTGTGTGTGATATCATGTCTCACACAAACACACACACAGACACACACACACACACACACACACATACACACACACACACACACACAGACACACACACAGGGTGCAGGTTTGGTTTCAGAAGAGTGTGGGATTAAACACCAGTCTGACCTCGTCACCTCCAACTGGTCTCAACAGGTGAACCTTCTCCTCACACAGATGTTATTATGCTAATGAGCTGGGCGGGGCCGAGTCTGTCGTCATGGCGCCCCCTCAGAGGCCAGATGGCGTCACAGTGACATCACTTATCACTCTGCAGCTGAGATGAGCCTGACTCGCCAAAAAAACGTCCCTCGACCCTCTGACTCTGACTCTACCTGGTGATGACGTCACAGATTTAGAAATGTCTTCTCTTGGCTGGAGGAAAGTTTTACAAACATAAAACCTTCATGGATCAAAAATTCATAAGAGAATAAGAGACATAACTGAGTCTGTTTGCAGTTTAACAGACGTCTCTACCTGCTACAGATAATTCCACTCTCACATCACGCAGACTAAACACCCTCAAAGTCTCTGACCCTCAAAGTCTCTACCACAGCTCCCATAGACTCCTATGAGAGTCTCTACCACAGCTCCCATAGACTCCTATGAGAGTCTCTACCACAGCTCCCATAGACTCCTATGAGAGTCTCTACCACAGCTCCCATTGACTCCTACGAGAGTCTCTACCACAGCTCCCATAGACTCCTATGAGAGTCTCAGGACATGGTAAGGTTTACTGCTGGAACAAAAACCTTTGGTTTGATTGAATTTGTGCTCGGTCGGCATTTCTCGAAGGTCAGGGCCAAACAGTTCCTGGTTCGGCTCTAAAAGACATTTTAAAGAGAAAATAAATGATGTAAATGCTGGAAATGAAGTAGAAGGACAACGTGACTACTGAAAGTGACATAGTTCAGTAAAAACGTGATGCAGGAAGTTAAGAGATGTTTGAATCACATGCTGCACTTTGGTAAAACATGGACACCAACATTGCTCTAATGGGGAACAGTTAATCTGTCTTTTAAAAAAGATGTAAACTGACCACAAAAAAAAAAAAATTGTGGTCAGTTTACTTTTTTTTCTGTAATTTTTTAATTAATCTGTTTTGGTCAATTTTCCTCTTATTTTTTGTCAATTTACATCTTTTTTGGATCAATTTACGTCTTTTTTGGATCAATTTACATCTTTTTTGGGTCAATTTCACATTTTTGGTCAATGTACGTCTTCTTTTGGTAAATTTACGACTTTTTTGTCAATTTACTCCTTTTTGGTCAATTTACGTAGTTTTTTTAACTCAATTTACGTAGTTTTTTTGGTCAATTTACATAGTTTTTTTGGTCAATTTACGCCTTTTTTGGTCAATTTACGTCTTTTTTATATTTCATGCCTTTGTGTCAGTTTACATTTTTTGGGGGTGAATTTACGTCTTTTTCGGTCATTTTTTTTGTTAATTTACATCTTTTTTGTCATTGTATGTCTTATTTTGTCATTTTACGTAATTTTTTGGTCAATTATCTTTTTTTTTGTCAATTTATGTCTTTTTTTTGTCAATTCACGTTTTTTTTTTGTCAATTTACGTAGTTTTTTTGGTCAATTTACAATAAGAAACTTTAAGTTTCAATTTACAATAAGAAACTTTTTTTTGGTCATTTTGTGTCTTTTTTTCCCCAGTGAATGTCCCCTCCTCACTGACTCTTTATACTCTGAATCCCTGCGGCCTCTAGAGGAGACGTAGAAGACGGAGATCTGATGTGTTTCACTTTCCTGTGTTTAAATAAAATAATGTTATCAGTGGTTTAACTCATTATGAATTAGATGATTTAAACACAAATGTTTAAAATTTAGAGCTAATAAAAATAAATTATATTTTTCGTTTTGGTGGAATGTAGAGCAAATAAAACAAGACAAGATCACCGTGATTATCAGCTTGGTGTCTAAGATAATATTAGCTTGTCACTCTGTGTAGCACCAACGTTAGCTCAGCTCAGCATCAGATGGAGTGAAAACTAACTGATGAAGCAAATATAGCAGACAGCTTTCTGCTCTCACACTCTGTGTTGTGTTGTGTAGGAATAAATGAGACATAGCTGAGTATCTGTGGGGTTTATTCTTCACAGGAAAAATGGAAAAACACAGGCGTTACATACAGGAGCCACACAGCCACTCTGCACCTCAAAGTTTTGTTTAGGGAAAACAAATAAACAAAATTAAATTAAAAAATGTTTACTCGGCTACGCAAAGAGGACGAAGCTGAACATCATGAACCTGACACAGCTAGGCTAATGTTAGCAGGCTGGCTAATGTTAGTTGACTGGCTAATGTAAGCTGACTGGCTAATGTTAGTTGACTGGCTAATGTTAGCTGGCTGGCTAATGTTAGTTGGCTAGCTAATGTTAGTTGACTGGCTAATGTTAGCTGACTGGCTAAAGTTATCTGACTGGCTAATGTTAGTTGACTGGCTAATGTTAGCTGACTGGCTGAAGTTATCTGACTGGCTAATGTTAGCTGATTGGCTAATGTTAGTTGACTGCTAATGTTAGCTAACTGGCTAATGTTAGTTGACTGGCTAATGTGAGTTGACTGGCTAATAATAGCTGACCAGTCTATGGTCCAACCTGGCTCCAACCACAGAACCAGTCTGTCAAACTGGGACCAGTCCAACTTATTATCCAGGTATACACCTAGATACTTATAACTTGGCACCAACTCCATGTCCACCCCACAGGTATTCACTGGCTGAGGGGGGACTTGAACCTGTGGAAATCTATGATCCTTTCCTTAGTCTTTGAGGTGTTCAGTAGGAGATAGTTTTTGTGACTCTCCAGTCACTGAAGGCTTTTATCAGATCCCTATATTCAGATTCCTGTCCATTCCTGATACACACCACAATAGCAGTGTCGTCCGAGTACTTCTGGATGTGGCAGGACTCACAGTTGTATTTGAAGTCAGTGTGTACAGTGTGAACAGGAATGGAGCCAGAACAGTGCCTTGTGGGACCCCTGTGCTGCTCATTAATGTCCCAGAAACACAGTTCCCCAACCTGACATACTGTGGTCTTCCTGTCAGGTAATCTGTGATCCAGGAGATGAAGGAAAGATCCACTCCCATCTCTGTCAGCTTGTTTTTGAGTATGTTGGGTTGGATGGTGTTGAATGCGCTTGAAAAATCAAAGAACATGATTCTCACATAAGCACCAGTTTCCTCCAGATGAGCAAGGGCACGGTGAGTGGATGCTGCTTTGGAGATGTACACATGTTGAAGAGGAGGAGGAAGAGAAGCAGCATTGACATTGGGTGAGGCCGCTGTATTGAATCTGTTGAAGAACTGGTTGAGTTATCAGCTCTTTCTACATCACCCGCCACTGTCTTTTCTTGTTGACTGGCTAATGTTAGTTGACTGGCTAATGTTAGCTGTCTGTTTAACTTTAACTGACTGGCTATTGTAGCTGGCTGGCTAGATTAAATGACTGGCTAACATTAGCTGGCTGGCTAATGTTAGCTGGCTGGATATCGTTAACTGACTGGCTAATGTTAGCTGGCTGGCTGTTATCTGTTAGTTACTTGTAAGGTTGAGATGTAACATAAAAAACATGATCAATTTAAAATAATTATTATAAATTAAAGCTCATAGTCTGCATAAACATAAACACATCAATAATAATAATAATCCAGGAATATATTTGGAATAAATAAGGATCGCTGTCATGAAAAGGTCGCAATTTAAACATTTCTCTTACATTAAAAAGCTGCAGGAGAAACAGAGTCAGAGAGCTGCAATAGATTTATTCACACATTATTTACGTTCAGTGAAACAACCAATCATAGGAGAGAACAGGAACAGCGGGACGGTGTGTTTAGGGGTCAGCAGACTGAACAGTTTCATAATAAAATAAATAAAACAGAGAATCACCTGAAGGGAAACTGTTCACAGCAGAGCATCATCATGAGAAAATAATGGTTAAAGAAAATAAATTATATTGAAACATGAAAAAAAGAAATGAAAAATGTGAAATTTAAACAGAAAATTACATAAATTCTCCTGCAGGGATCCATAATAATAATCTGAAAGAAAAAACTAAGAGCAGTAAATTAATTATTTAAATGCTGAATTAATTTTAAAAAAAATTGTAAAGTGAAATTTAAAAACCTGAATTTTTTTTTAAAACGTTCAAAAAGAAAAAAAATATATGTAAAAACTTCTTGTTATTGTTCCCATTTTTACTTCATGTTTGAAAAGTTTTTGTGTATTTCTGTTTCAGATTTTATGTTATTTTCTGTTTTCAGTTTCAGTATTTCACATTTCAGGTTTGTTAATTTCAAATTTTAAAAAATCCTTTCAACATTTAACACCAGATTAAAAATAAATAAATGTTTTAATTTATTTGGACACAAATTAAATTTTTAAACCACAACCAGGATAATAAATCACTTTGATTTAAAATTTTAAAAAAATGTGTGTTTATATTTAAATTTTCTCATTTTGACATTTAACCGGTCGGATTATTTTGTTTTATTCTGGGCGGGGAAAAAAAGTTGACTTTAATGGATTCAAACAGTTAAAACAGTCTCATGATGAGATGATTATTTTAATACTTTTTATTTCTAAAACTGTTGTTCTCTTCAAACTGTGCTTTTATTCTGAAAACCAAAGTTTATAAAACAATATTTCTGTTTTTTTACATTCATCTGTGTGTTTGTCTGTTTTCCTTCTTGTTTTTGAGGCTAAAGAGTTTAAATATCAGCAGAACTGAGAATAAATGAAAAACACAAATTATTGATATTTTCATTTGATGTTTTCTTCAGTTCAAATATTTTTATACATAAAAAGTATTTTTATACATTTGTTTTTTTTACAGAAACAAATTGAAAGTTTAATATGTTTGTTATTTTTTATGATCAATAAGCAGATTTAAAGGATCCTTTAAAATCAGGTTTTTAAATTCTCGAATATTAATTTCATTATTTGACTCAAAATTCAATTAAATAAACAAAATCAGAGACATATATATACATAATATGTTTATGTATAAAGAATCTGAACTTTAGATATTTGAGCAGTTTCTGTCTGAAATCAATAGCCACCACACGGGGGCGGAGCCATCGGAGGCGGGGCCACGCCCACCACAACAACACAGGGTCAGCTGACTGATCAATAATAAACATCACAGTCCGTCACATATCCATCAGCACGGGTCCATGGTTCACAGTTTAGACACACACACACACACACACAAACACACACACACACACACACACACACACACACACACACACACACACACACACACACACACACACACACACACACACACACACACACACACACACACACACACACACACACACACACACACACACACACACACACACACACACACACACACACACACACACACACAGGGGCGGGCCCTGAGAGGACAGGTGTTTCGTCTGTCAGCAGGTTCAACATTTGGCACAAAGTACACCCAGCTTCTGGTCCGATTCAGTCCAACAGGTCCACACAGCTGGACACACACCTGGTCACATGGTCACCTGGTCAAGGTGTGTAAAAGGGAAACTCTTGGTGTCTCTGGAGGGTGAACACAGGTCTCTGTGTACCGGCCCTTTAAGCCAAAGGTAAACTTGTTTTTAACCGCGTGTTCAGCAGGTCAGCAGCGTGAGTGTTGTCTTCAGTTCTGAAGAGAAGATAATAATCCATAAAAGTCTGATACATGATGTGTCTGTTAACGCGACTTACAGGTTTATAAAGATGGAGGTTGGCTGTCTGATTCAGGTCACAAGTGGTTCCTCTTCCTCAAAACAGGGTTTTAAAAGCTATGAACCTTTTATTGTTCTGAGGTCTGAGAGCAACTCAGACAATAAGAAAAACCTCTGAAAATGGCCAGAGATAAACACACTGCAGTCTTCTGATGGACACCTCGGATTCTTCATGGCAGATGAAGACAAATTTTCTTGTTGGTAACTTTATGGCGCTGAACTACGATGAGTTCCTCCGGTCTGAAATGCCTTAAGTCTCAAACAGCTGCCACAGATCAATATGGTCAACAAGTCACCATGGAAACTTTCAAAAATTATAAGTCTGAGAGCATCAGAATCGAACCTGCATACCAGGACAATCACAAGCAAATCAAAAACGTATCGAATCCGGACACAAAACCTGCAACAGGAGGTCGATAAAGAACAAAAGGAAGTCTGTCGATCGAGACGTTCTTCTGACAGAAATTAGCGCATTTGTAAAAGCTCAAATGAGTTTCAACCAATTCATACTTTAGATTTCATCGAATTGACCTTCAGTTGCACTCAAATGGAGCCGGTGTGGACGGAGGCAGATGATGTCAGCCGACACGCTGCAGTCAGTTCTCTACATGAACACGTGGTTAAAAAGCAAATATTTCTCAGGCATGAGAGACCTGAAGAGTCCAGACCCTTTCACCTTTCACGACACTTTCACCCTCCACAGAACTGAGACCCGATCCGGGTTGAATCGGTCTGGTCCAGCTCAGACGTGGAGGCGGGAGTGTCGGAGTTTCCACCTCCTGGATCGGACTTTGAAGAAGAAGAAGAGGAGCATGAGGAAGAGGCAGGAGCAGACGTACAGCACCACACACAGACTCATGTCCACGCTGTTAAACCCCAGACCCAGGATCCAGACACCTCCTCCTCCTCCTGCTGCTCCTCCTGCTCCTCCTGCTCCTCCCCCCAGAACCACAGCCTCCTTCCGCTGCTCCCCCCTCTGAGCCTGGTGCCCAGGTCGAGGCTCCAGCTGCTCCTCAACTCTCTTCTCTGGCTCCTTCCTCTCTCCTCCTCCTACTCCTCCTCCTCCTTGGTGCTCTTCCTGAGGCCGGCCGGTCTGTACAGGATCAGGATCAGGGTCAGGAGGAGGTGCGGAGAGTCGAGGGGGAGTCAGGGAGTATTTGGGGGACATGTTGGAGGCTCCGTAGTGCTGTCTGAGGAAGAGGAGGACGTTGTCCTGGTTCCAGACGTGGACACCGTTCTTCTCCTCGTGGCAGGAGGCGCAGAGGGCAGGGCTCGGCCAGGGAGCTTTAGGGAAGAGGGGGTCGTCACTCAGAGAACCTGCAGGAGAAGAGATATGTTAATACTCAGTGATCAGAAGATCCTCTGGAAGAAGCGGAGCAGAGCAGCGTACCGGCCAGCCGAGAGTTGACCATGTTGTGCTGGTTCCACAGCCAGAGGATCTGCTCCGCCCGGCCCTGCACCCGATCCATGCTGACCGCCGCCGCTGCCTCAAAGTGACGGCCACACTCCTCACAGCCAAAGAACGTCCTGATGTAACGACGCATCACCTGCAGCACCGGGGCCGCCTCGCCCTCCAGACCTGACAGACAGACAGACAGAAAGACGATAAAAAGATAGGTAAAATAAGGAATCACACAGTTGGACCTCTACAGCAGCAGTGTTTCCTTTAGGTTTACAGTCTTGTGTGCAAACACCTCACATAACATTTTTTACAGTCAGGAGATACCATGACATAGAATCTTTATTGTTATCCTACTGTTACATTTTCAGGTAGTGTTAACAGCTTTCCACTCCTACATGAAGTAGCCAGCCAGTGTGAAAAAATTGCTGGCTAGGGGGGTCTGGGGACATGCCCCCTGGAGAATTTGTTTTTTCAATAATAAGCCCAAATTTGGAGGCCTCTCACACATTCCAATGCCACTATTCCATCATATACACAGATCTTAATGATTTGATATTTTATTAAGGGTTATTAAGAGAATAAGGGTTCTTCTATGTTTTATTTAAGGCATCACATTTTGACAGTCTTCTTGTAAATTCTGTGGTGGATTCTGTTAACACACTGTGCTCTTATTCTGAAAGCTGCATGTGTTTAGCGACAGGAAATAATTCAGATCACAGTTAAGCTTTTTGTGATGAAAGCAACATTAATTGTAAGCTAGTGTTAGCTCGCGGCTACCAAACGGCGTATGCAACAGTGTGTTTGGACCTTGGTAAACCAGCTCGGTAAATTCAGTGCATGTGTGTAAGTGTGTGAATGCGCGCGCATGTCTCGGAGGAGGATGGAGAGGCGGGGTCAAGGGAATGAGTGACTGGCGGCTGACAGACACTCTGCTGAGCAGCGGCAACACAACGCAGTAGAACTTTATATCGTGAAAAGTGTAAATATACTTTTAGTAGCTTGAAATGTGACATTAGCGCTGCAAAAAAAGACTATAGCAGGCTGCCACAGTCTAGGTAATTAATGGGAAACTGCACGTGTGTGTGCACATCGGGGCGGAAGTCCGCCGCACGCAATACAGAGAGCAGACGAGAATTGTACACGCCAACCATGTAGACCAGTGGTTTTCAAACTGGAGTTATGATGGGGGGCGCGGTTAGGCTAAATATAAATGATGCATTTTTCTTCTTCACTGCCAGCTAGCAAATTATGAAAAAGTTTGTGTAAGTACTGCCAGGTAAACGTAAAGCAGAAGATGAATCCACACCAAATGTCACAACTATCAAAACAAAGACAAGAAAATATGATGAGGCATATCTCGCCCTCGGCTTCACCAGTACAATGACGGGTAATGAAGAGTGACCGCAGTGTGTTGTGTGTCTCAAAATATTATTTTCTGACAGTATGAAGCCAAACAAGTTACGACGCCACTTGGAGACTTCACATCCCGAACACAAAGAGAAGCCCATTGATTTCTTCAGAAAAAAACTAGTCAACTGTCGTGCACAACGGAGTTGCTTTACTGAAGTAGCTTCTGTGCCTGTAAATGCTTAACTCGCCTCCTACAAAGTAGCGCACAGAGTTGCTGAGTGTAAAAAGCCGCACACAGTAGCAGAGGAATTAATACTAGCTTCCACTATTGATATGTTTCAGCTATGATAGATGAAGCAACAACCAGCAAACTAAAGGCTATTCCGCTGTTTGACAATACTACCGCGAGGCGCATTATAACATGGCAAAAGACATAGAGGAGCGAGTCCTGTGTGACTTTTTATGGTTCACTCTAAAGGTAAGAATTGTTCCTATTTCAATTTTTTAATAACATGTCACATACTGAAGTTGTGTTTCTGTATTAATTACAGACAATGTTGGGCTGGGGGGGCCCTTGATATTTTTGTATCTACAAAAGTGGGGCACAGTTGAAAAAGTTTGGGAACCACTGATGTAGACAGAAATGACATGCCGTCATGTAAATAAAATAAATAACATAAGGCTATTTAGTTTGTTAAATAAAAGGAAAAGATATAGATCTGTTCTATAGGAAAGGTAACCTTAAATGACTTCTGTTGTGATTTGGCGCTCTTTAGAAAAAAAAACAACAACTTCATCTTCAAGGGGGGCGGG
Organism: Centropristis striata; assembly: GCF_030273125.1. Taxonomy (NCBI): domain Eukaryota; kingdom Metazoa; phylum Chordata; class Actinopteri; order Perciformes; family Serranidae; genus Centropristis; species Centropristis striata. The sequence continues at coordinate 35,476,956 of NC_081523.1, read as the reverse complement.
GCGCCTCCCTAATATAAAGGTAGGGGAAACATTGAGCAGGTATATTTGTGTGTATCATTTTCTGGCCTTGTAACTTTATAAACTTGTGTCTTTTGGCAGAAGACTGTCACTCCTTGCTGGAAAACTCGGATGTTTCTCCTGAAGGACGATGCATTTTGTTGCTGACCCTCACTCTTTGCTGTATGACCGATCTCCACTTCCTTGCAAGACGACCACTCTCCACTTTCTCGCCGTACGACCGCTCTCCACTTTCTCGCCGTACGACCGCTCTCCACTTTCTCGCCGTACGACCGCTCTCCACTTTCTCGCCGTACGACCGCTCTCCACTTTCTCGCCGTACGACCACTCTCCACTTTCTCGGCGTAAGACCACTCTACACTTTCTTGCCGTACAACCGCTCTCCACTTTCTCGGCGTAAGACCACTCTCCACATTTCTTGCAGGACGATTGTTCGGGGTTTTTTGGGCCAACCCTTCAGGAGGAGCGCTGGGTGTTTAATTGCTTATTGAATTGTTTGCTTGACTTATTCATATGGATGTAAGTGTTCCATGTATAGTATAGTACATAGAGTGTGTGTGTGTGTGTGTGTGTGTGAGCGTGTACCTGTGTTGTCCAGGGCAGCAGGCATGGCATCATGCTGGACAGTCAGGATGTGGAAAAGCGTCCAGAGGGAGCAGGGGTAACCTCGGAGCCCAACCCTGCTGCCCTGACAGCCAACCCAGCGAAGCTCCGCCCCCAGGAACACACCTGAGATCTGCACAGGTAACAGGAAGTCAGCTGCTGCTGTGTGTGTGTGTGTGTGTGTGTGTGTGTGTGTGTGTGTGTGTGTACACGTGTGTTAAGTGTGTGAGTCTCACCCTCATCTTGTTGTCCACCAGGTCCAGGACGGCCTGGTAGGGGATCCGTGGTAATGGCAGACTGAGCAGCCAATCAGAGAGAGTCTCCATTAGCTTCACCACAGAACCCCCACCTGGATACAACTGCACAGGTAGAGTGACAGGTAGAGAGACAGACAGACAGAGACAGAGAGAGAGACAGGTAGAGACAGACAGAGAGAGACAGGCAGAGACAGAAACAGACAGAGAGACAGGTAGAGAGAGAGGTAGAGACAGAGACAGACAGAGACGGAGACATTTATCATTTATCAGCGCTAGAAACTGTTAAAACAAAAAGTAAAGTTGGATTTTAAACTTCTGATGATCCTCTAATACACAAAAACACTTGTAGTGTGAGTCACTTATAGCTGTGATGGAGCTGACTCATCGGACTGCAGGACTTCATATAGATTCATATAGATTTTATATGTTGCAGTGAAAATGAGGTTGATTTTGGTTTGTAGACTGAGCTGTGTTGTTGTTGTTGTTGTTGTTGTTATTGTTGTCGTTGTTACCTTTGCGACCAAAGTGACAAAGTCCTTGAAGACCTTTAGCTCCTCCCCCTCCAGGGTGTTGTGGGTCGCCAGCTCGACTCTCAGCAGGTAGTGCAGTGCTGACTCCAGATCAGCCGTGTAAACCTTCGCCCTACACACACACACACACACACACAGGTTACTGCATAGCCAGGACCTCTGGGCCGGACCAGGACCCCGGGCTGGACCGGGGTCAGCGTTGATGCTGATCAGACGTGCTAGTTTCCAGGCATCACGTGATGCCACTGGAACAAAGACTTCAATCAGTAAAGAAACTTCTGCCGAAAAACGCCGCATTTTCTCAACAAATGACCGGACGACTCGGTGTGTTCTTGGCAGACAATGATGCATTTTGACCGGACCACTCTATATTTTCTTTGCCTCACGATGCTGAATTGCCGTTTCCAGGTCTGATTGCAAATGCAAAAAAAGACTTTCCCTCAGACTAACATCAGTAAAGAAAAATCTGTAAATCAGTGTTTGATCCGTTCGGTTTGAAACATTTGAAAGTCTAGAAGATGAAATCCTGTTATGGTGAAGAGCTTTAATAGGAATGAACAGAGCCCCCTCCAGTTCTGGATCACCTCTCTCTGTATAATGTGTCGTACCTGTCGAAGTCTCTCCAGGGCTCGCTGCTCTGTCTGTCCTGCAATGGCCCAACCTGGCCTCCACCAGTACTGCTGCTGCTGCTCGACCTGCGCTGAACGCCAGGTAACGTCCTCAACAAGGAGGAGAAGAAGAAACGCAACCGCTTCTCACTGAAGAAGGAGAAGAAGATGTAGGAGAAGAAGAGGAGCAGTTTGATTAAAAGGTCAAAATGTTTCCAGTAAAACTGAAACTGTGTCTGAGGAGAAAAGACCTCCTGCTTTATTAAACATAAATACAAATAAACATAATAATAAACTCTTTCTGTGTGTGTGTGTGTGTGTGTGTGTGTGTGCGTGTTGACTCACACATGCAGGTGTGTGTGTGTGGTGTTGGGGTGCAGCAGGTAGACGGAGGGGAAGGCTGTGATCCTCAGAGCATCCAGCAGGGGGACGTCTGAGCTCAGAGCTCGCTTCACCTGAACACCTGAGTACTGCAGCAGGTCCAGGACCACCTGAGAGACAGACAGGCAGAGAGAGAGAGAGAGAGAGAGACAGGCAGGGGGAGAGGGAGACAGGCAGGGAGACAGGGAGAGAGAGACAGACAGACGGGCAGGCAGGCAGGCAGGGAGGGAGGGAGGGAGAGAGAGACAGACAGACAGACAGGCAGGCAGGGAGAAAGAGAGACAGGCAGGGGGAGAGACAGACAGACAGACAGGGAGAGAGACAGGCAGGGAGAGAAAGAGAGACAGGCAGGCAGGCAGGGAGAGAGAGACAGACAGGGAGGGAGAGAGACAGACAGGGAGAGAGACAGGCAGGGAGAGAGAGAGAGAGAGACAGACAGACAGTTAGATCATCTCCTCTCTAGTTGCATTGTTACCTTGTGTATTATTATTATTGTTGTTGTTGTTGTCGTCGTCGTCACCTCTCGTCCTACGTATGAGTCTGGTTCCTCTACGATGATGGCAGTGTAATGATCTGACCTTTGACCCAACAGAGGGAGCAGCTCCACAGAGCTGCAGACAGACAGGCAGACAGACAGGTAGGATAAAAGTAGAACATTTCAGCAGATAGAGTTACAGCCACATTCTTAACTTCCTGTTGCTACACTACACAACCAGTAACACACAGAAACCACTGTGGGCTTTTATTTTGAAGGCCTGGCTCATCCAAAAGCCATTAATTCAGCTCTTGATCTGGTTTTATCAACAACAGAATGTGAGTGATGAGAAAGAAAAGTCTCTGCTGAACACGTTGATGTAGGTTTCATGTCTGTAGTAAAACATGTTCTCATTGGTCTCTATGAGACAGTCGGTTGGTACGTCCCAACCTTTCCACTCTAGCTGTGATGTCATCCAACACACACCCATTATAAACTGACAGTTCGTGAACAGAATAAAGTTTAAACTTTAAGTCCTGTTTCATGTTAAAGTTCAGAGAGCTGTTCACCTCTCTACTGTCAATTTCTCACTGGGTCCTATGGGACATTTTATCACAGTTCTTTGTGATTTTTATAAAAATGTTGTGAAAGTTGTGTAACGGACCAGTCCACACAGAGACAACCGCCAGTCAGAGAGGAGACTGGTGGTTCTGGGGTTTCTGGTGGTTCTGATGGTTCTGGTACCTGTATGGTTCCAGTGGAGGACAGAGGTCCGGCCAGTCCAGCTTAGTATGGTTCTGCAGGATGTTCACCATCAACTGTCGCACTGACTGGATCTCTCTGTCCGCACCTGGAGACCGACAGACAGACAGACAGACAGACAGACAGACAGACAGACAGACAGACAGACAGACAGACAGACAGACAGACAGACAGACAGGTTGTCCATTAGTGTCCTCAGTGTATGAACTGTGTGCAGGTGTAAGACAGACAGTGTGTGTCTCACCTCTGTAGGGCGTCCCTCTGTCTGTCTCTGGACTGTGAGCTCTGAAATACTGAAGATAAACACATGAAATGTTATTAAACTGTTCATGTGTAAACAAACAAACAAAAACAAACAAACAACCAGCCAGCTGACTCACCTTGAATGTGGGGTAAAACTTGATGCCGAACTCTTTACACACATCAAAGTTCTCCTCCTGAGCACAGTCTAACACGGCCACGCCCACCGCCGGATGCCAGTCTGAGACAGGGAGACAGACAGACAGACAGGAGACAGACACACAGACAGGAGACAGACAGGGAGAGAGGGAGAAAGGAGACAGGAAGACATGAGACAGGGTACAGACAGGGAGACAGACAGGAGACAGGAGAGAGACAGGGAGGGAGACAGGAGACAGGGAGAGAGACAGGAGACAGGGAGACAGGAAGGGAGACAAGAAACAGGGAGCCAGGGAGAGAGACAGACAGGGGACAGGGAGACAGGAGACAGACAAACAGGAGACAGGGAGGGAGACAGGAGACGGACAGGAGACAGGGAGGGAGGTAGACAGGAGAAAGGGAGGGAGAGAGACAGGAGAAACTTTAAAAAAAATGTTTAGTCCATTTTTTTCATCCCCCATACACACTTCTGAAAGCAAACCTGCTGTGTGTGTGTGTGTGTGTGTGTGTGTCCCAGCTGTCTGTCTCTCAGGTTCGGGGGGGGGTGGGGGGTGGGGGTGGCGTTGGGGGGTGGGGTCTTTGTCTCTGAGATATCTTTTGACTCCGACAGCAGGTCCACATAAAGAGAGAGTGTGTGAGCAGCTGGTCTCCAGTTGAACTATTCCCTGGGGATTGTCTGCAGGCAGATGGGGTCTTAAGACAGCAGACTGATTCCCACAGGTCTCTGAGTGTGTGTGTGTGTGTGTGTGTGTGTGTGTGTGTACTGATGCAGATATTTATGTAAAATACACCAAACAAATAAAAATACTTGATAACAACATTATTATTATTTCAATTATATATTATTGTATTATCGTGAATAAATCACTGTTTATCATTATTATTAATATTATTATTATTAGTAGTAGTATTATCATCATCATCATTGTAATTATTGTTATTATTATTTTTTTTTATATTTGTTTGTTCGGCTTTAAAAACTTAAAACTAGTTAAAACAAGTTAAAACAAACAAACATTTATCATTCACGCTGATTATCAGGTTAAATTATTATTAGAACTGATGAAGTTCAATGATCTGAACTGTGGAAAAATCGATTTGAATTAACTGAACTAACAGCTGACTCAAACCAGCTCTCATTAAATTAATTTAGAAACTATTTTAGTGCCACTCCGGTGTGACAGGTTCTCTGTTGCTAGGAGACCTGGAGTGTCACCTGTCCGTCACCTGGAAACACGAGCTGTTAGCATAGCCACCTGTTAGCTTCAGGAGCTAATGTGTTACAGTGAGCGGCGTCAGCTGTTTATTAACGCGCAGCTGATAAATAACCAATACTGCACTAACAGCTGTTTATTATACACATAAATATCAGCTCAGTTTATTCTAGTTCAAATCTTTCTTTACTTCATTCAGAACTTCATTCATAAATCTGCTACTTTTCAGTCGCGTCGCACAGATGGAAACATTAGCGACCGTGTGACTTAAACGACTTTAGGATGAAAGCTTTCTGTGATTAAGAGTTAATGTTTGGATTGTAATAATGCCAAATTAAAGATGGTTCATGACAAAGTCAGAAAACACTCAGAGTGATACATTAACGTGTTGGTTGTTTGACTGACGACCACGGAAGAAGTAATTAGCTGTATTACGAGTGGAGTCTGGTTAATGAACATCAGCTACTGCAGTTAACAGCTGCTTGTTCAGATTGGAAGAAGGTTAATTTTCCTCAACATTAACTCACTCTAAGACAGCTTGAAGTAACATTAACTCACTCTAAGATAGCTTGAAGTACTTGAAGTATGCCTGTATTGAGTCATTCCATCACACAGAACTTCATCTAGAATCTTCATCTAGAATCTTCATCTAGAATCTTCATCTAGAATCTTCATCTAGAATCTTCATCTAGAATCTAGAATCTTTCAGTCGCTTCGTTCAATTTAAAACAGTTCAGTGATTGTGTGAGTCACATGGCTTTGATTTGAGATTTCTGTGATAAACGATCATATTTGTATTCTATTGATGCCGAATCAGAAAACAAGTAAAACAGAGTGATACTTGAACACATATTATTGTTCTGCTTATCGACCAGAGATGGTTAAATAGCAGCATTTTAAACGGAGTCTGGAGCTGCTGTTCACAGAGGAGTCTGGCTCGGACTGTGCTGCGGTACCTTTGACATCCTGGGCCAGAGCCTTCCAGGTGCTGGAGTACTGGATGCAGTGTCCGCACCAGGACGAGAAGAACTGGACCAGCCAGGCCGAGGACGAGTTGGTGACGGTGGGCTTCAGGCTGCCGCTGCTCAGGATCACCAGCGGGTCCTCCTCCGTGTACAGCCGGGCAGCGGTGCTTGCACACCCGGGCACAAGCCACAGGACCACCGCCGCCGCCTCGAACCAGAACCGGAGCATCGCTACGGAGCGGAGAGAGCCGCGCCGGGAGGGAGCAGGTTGTCAGAGAGCCGAGTCACAGCCGAGAACAGGCGGCGAGCGGCGGGGAGACATGAGAGCAGCTGCCGCTAACGGCTACGTGTTCCTGCAAGAGGGCAGGAGGGAGAGGGCTCACTCTGACCGGGTCTCAGGAGCCGGCTCCGGCACCACCCCGACCACACAACGACTCCACTTCATACATGAAAAACTGTATTAATAACAGTTATTGAGACGTAAACAGTTAAAATAAACATCAAACAGGATGATTGATCCACCTGATCGGGTTGTGTTGCTATGGTAACGACTTCTGAAGAAGGGGCTTCTATTTTTCATGAGGAGTGGGTCATCTAATAATAAACGATCTGTGAGTGATGCGGACTGACGTCATGATCGGGCTGCGTTCACGTGACCTCCAATATCTCAGAAACAAAACAATGGTCTGATTTTATTCTCACAATTCTGACAATAAAAGAATACTTTAATAACAATAATTTATCATTGTCATATATCTTAATAATTTTACCCTTTTATTATTATTATTAAAATTACATGGTAATGTAAAAAAAAGATTTATTTAATTATGTCTTTTTTTAAATTTTATTTAACTTTACTTAACTTAAATGTTGTTCTAAATACTGGAGATAGTTATTCAAGTTAAAAACTGGATGACCATTAACTTGTTAAAACTACGCAAAGATCAAACCAAAAAACAATCTGATTGTGTTTGTTTCAATCATCTGTTTGTTTATTTTACTCCAGATTTTATCTCTGAAGATCAAAGTTCAGCTGCTTTTATCCACTAAATATCCTGAACAAGTCAAATAGATTATTAAAGCTTCTTTGACTGATCAGCAGAATGATAATAATGAACTAGAGAGATTAAAATCAACATAATTGAATTAGATAGATTAAAAGCAGAAACATCTCTGTTTCGTTTGCTTTCATTTATGTGTGTGTATATATATATTTTCTATTTAATGTTATATTTTGAGCTACATTTTTTGTTGGAAAAGTTTTCTATGAATAAATGATATTTATTATTATTGATTAAAACCAATAGTAAGTAATAATAAATATTATTCCCACGTTCCCTGAACACAGCACAGCTCTGTAACTTTATTATGAAAGAAAACGGAAATAAAACATTAAAATATAAAAGCAAATTCCACTAAAACAGGTTTTCACTCAGTTTAACTTTATTTTGAAACTTCCTGTTAATTTTTCCTTTTTTTTAATTTGCTGACGTCACGGTTCAGCGTCCTGTCTCCATAGTAACGGAGCAGCTCGACACCAGCGGACAGACAGAAATAAAACAGGTGATTATCTCTAAATTATCTGTAAATAACTTTATTTTCTGTATATTGTGAGTCTGTGAGCAGTTTTCTGATTACTCCTGCTGTTTGTAGTTTTATATCTGCAGTAAAACTATAAACAGCTGAGACATTTAGATTCAAGTATGTTCAGTTTATTTAACAGTTAGTCGCATTATTTAAAACCTGCTGCTCTGATTGGCTGATATTATTATTATTAATAATAATAATAATACGAAGAAGAAGAAGAAGAAGAAGAAATAACAATTTAATATGAAGAGCTGCAGTGAACTTCGCTGATATTTCTGGGAATTAACAGAACATTTTTTAAAATCCATTTTACTTCACATTTCAGGTGAAATTATGTAATTTTGCTGTTTATAGTTCCAGTTCAGTCAAATTAAAATAAATCTTCTCTGATCAATCTGTCACACTGCTGTTACTAAAGGGTCCCTGACCAGCGTTCTGCTCTGAGTCTTCCTCAGGAGATTTCTGATTATTAAATAAACAACTCCAGATACTTTGGACTTTTTCATGTTGAACCAAAGCTTGACTGCAGTACTCACAGTACTCAGAATATTACCAGTATTAACCAGGGCCGGTTCTAGCCCATTGGCTGCCCTAGGCGATATTGAGATTTTGCACAAAATATTTTGCGCCACAAGGGGGCGCCCCCTGCCAATTTGGCGCCCTAGGCAGCCGCCTTGGTGGCCTGTAGGAATAACCGGCCCTGGTATTAACAGTATTACTTTGTGGCGTCCCCTCAGTCCGACATGTCCTCGCCGCGGCTCGGAGTGTTCAGAGACTCCATGACGACCAACCCGCTCATCATCAAGGTAAGAACTCACATTTCACTTTCGGGCCCGCAATATGTACTCATGATTTCCAGTCAGAGAACCGTCTGCCCATCAACAACAGAATTTTCAGATCTGCAGGTACATAATCAAGGAAGGGTGTCCAAACTATTAAGAACAACTCGTCCTTATAGTGGGGCGGATTAGCTGAACAATCGTTCATTTTGTGATAAAAGCATCAAATTTGGTACACTCATTGCTGAATACATGTTTAATGAATCTGGATATTGGGCCATCGCAAAAAAAAATTCTGATGGCTGTGGCGGCCATTTTTAAAAATGGCCGCCGGTGGTTACTGACGAGGAATGCTTTGCCTACCCTACAGCTGCTGTTTCATGTTTTCAGCACCACAAATATAATTTAGAGACATGTTAAAGTGACAAAAGCTTTATTACAGTCTAATAGAAAAGAACATTAACTTTGTATAACATTTTATTAGGTCTTGATATTCCCATTCACAGGCTACGGCCTCCTCTTTGGCTTGCATTCTTCTGTTGCTCCTTAAAAAGAAAAAATAATTTTCAATATTGTATGACCTGCAACAATAAAAATAAAACACATTTAGACAGAGAAAAAAATCATACATTTTAAAAATTCTACTAGGGTTACTCTTTCTGGCAAAATCCTTGTACTGAGGTGTGTGACTTAGTCAGGCGACAAAAGCACCACATTTTTTCCACATACTCTCTATCATTATAGGTTTACATTTTTAGTAGGAGCCACTTCATCAAGATTGCAGAGATGGCAGCCATATAAAGTCTATGAGAAATGTTATATCTTCCAAGCCACTTAGAAGGTCAATCTTGGTGTCAAAATATACATTTTCTGGGTCCAGGAATCATTTAAAGCTATTGAGAATATCACTAGATGATTATTTGATCAAATAGATATGTTCTTTTTCACAAAGACTGGGTAACTCGCTTCAAGTGCTGCAGCAGGGAATCCTGAGTTGAAACTGTTTGGAATCAATGTTCACGGGAGAGTGTGGATTAGCTGCCATGTACACTGCTCAAAAAAATCAAGGATACGCTTTCATCTCATGTCAGATCTTGATCAACAAATTATTTACAGTGAGTCATCCAGTGATATTCTCAATAGCTTTAAATGATTCTTTGACCCAGAAAATGTATATTTTGACACCAAGATTGACCTTCTAAGTGGCTTGGAAGATATTGGTTCTCATAGACTTATGGCTTATGGCTTATATGGCTGCCATCTCCTATCTGCAATCTTGATGAAGTGGCTCCTACCAAAAGTTGAAACCTTTGGTGATAGAGAGCATGTGGAAAAATGTTGGTGCTTTTGTCCGGCGTGTCCCTTTCTTCTCAAACCTGGTCCTAAGCCGCCTGACTAACTGTGATGGAGTTATAAAATACATTTAAAAAAAGAAAAAAAGAACCACATGGGCAAAGGAGACATATGACATATAGTGTGTGTGTTTGTGTGTGTGTGTGTGTGTGTGTGTGTGTGTGTGTGTGTGCGTGTGTGTGTGTGTGTGTGTGTGCGCAGAGAGAGATGTCCACATTACACAGGACATAATTTAACAGTGTCTTATTAAGCTTTCACACCCAACAGGCACTGATACATGTTCCAAGCTAACTAGCTAGCTTAAGAAGCTAGTTAGCTAGTTAAGTAGTGCTAGATAGCTCGATGGCTAGCCCGATTGTGGTGGGGCAGGAAAAATAACTGAAAGAGTGTCTAACTGGATATTTGTTAATTTAATATGTGTATTTACACTTTTTAATTTACGTTTCTATATTTAGTTTACATTTTTTAAATATTTTAAGAAATAATTTAAATATTTTTTGTAATTTTAACGAAGAAAATGACTGCTATGGCCACTAGGGGGCGAATTTGCGATGGTCTAACATACAGATTTGTTTGAAACATATCCACCAACACATCCACCAAATTGTGTGCTTCTATCACAAAATAAACAATTCTTGTGATTTATTGAGCTAATCCGCCCCACAGGGGATGCACATTTTTGGGGGGTGCTACCCACACGTTTAGCCCCGTTGCTCATTCCATGAATGCACGATCCTTACAAGCTGTACCTCGTTGTAAAGGTGACTAATCAGGCTTTCCAACAATATACAAGTCATCACCAGTTGGTATTATTAAAAGGGCAGTTTTTATTCATCATTGATTTATTCGTATAACAAATGCCTGCCACGGCCACTAGGGGGCGCTTTTGAGGTGGCCCAATATCCAGATTTGTTTGAAACATATTCACCAACACATCTACCAAATTTCATGCTTTTATCACAAAATGAACAATTGTTCAGCTAATCCGCCCCACTATTACCCTTTACAGCAGCTTGTAACCTTTAATGAGGGAGGATATCAAAGATCTCCCTGTCAAAAGGTGACACACTGATGTGATGCTGTAAGTCCCTAGAGGGAAGGCCTAATAGGAAAACCCCAGGGTCTTTCTTAATTTTTTTATTTTGAATATCCCACTGATTACCTTTGAAATAAGTGTCCAAAATCTGGAAATTAGTTTACATTCCCAAAAGTAACGGAAATACGTCCCCCTTGTTTAAGTTGCACTTGGTACACAGAAGAGATATGGAGTGGTCAGTTTTGTTGAAAATAACAGGAGTAATATGCAGCCTGTGGAGTATCTTGTACTGAGTTTCTCTCAGCCGGTTACAAGTAGATGTTGACCTTATCATGCATGTCGTTGCCAGCCAATCATCCTCAATATATTCATTATTCAGTATTTACCCCATCTATGAGAGATGTCTGGTAAATGGTATGCAACGGAAGAACCCAGAAGTGGGTCGAATGATGCTATAAGATGTCTTCTGTTCTTGCGCTCTCGGAGAAATCTCTCAGCATCACTGTAAGAGGTATTAGTAGAGAAAGAGGTGGTCTGTGAAGACACAAAATGTCTAACCTGTAAATACCCCAAAAATGGTGCCTGGGAATAGTAAATGTCTCCTGTAATTGCTATAAGGACAGTAGGGTATGACCTCACTTTTACTGTGAAGGAGCTGGAGGGCTTTTATTATGGAGTTGGAAGGCTTTTATTGTGAAGGAGTTGGAGGGTTTTTATTATGGAGTTGGGGGGCTTTTATTGTGAAGGAGGTGGAGGGTTTTTATTGTGGAGTTAGAGGGCTTTTATGGTGAAGGAGCTGGAGGGCTTTTACTGAGAAGGAATTGGGAGGCTTTTATTGTGAAGGAGCTGGGAGGCCTTTACTCTGAAGGTGCTGTGGGGGTTTTACTGTGAAGGAGCTGGAGGACTTTTATTATGGAGTTGGAGGGCTTTTATTGTGAAGGAGTTGGAGGGCTTTTATTATGTATGCTTTTATTGTGAAGGAACACCAGGGCTTTTATTGTGAAGTAGCTGGAGGTTTTTATTGTGAGTGAGCTGCACAACTTTTACTGTGAAGGAGCTGGGTGGCTTTTATTGTGAATGAGCTGGAGACTTTAACTGTGAAGGAACTGGGATTCTTTTATTGTGAAGAAGCTGGAGGGCTTTTCTTGTGAAGGAGCTGTAGCTTTTGTCATTAATCAGAATTTATTTAATAAATAGATTTTTTTATGATAAATACTAAAACAGTGGTGGATGATGACGTCATACAGTTCTAGGTTATAAATAATGTTTATATTTGTGTTGTTGTGGCTGTAGCAGCTGGTTGTGAGCAGCAGGTGGCAGCAGAGTCTCACTCTGAAAATTAAAGCTTCACAAACGCAGAAACACAGTTCATCACACATTTATTATTATATAAACATTAACAAGGTTTATAAAGAGACGTCCTGCATAGAATCTGCTGATGATCAGTCTGATGATAGAAATATTATATTATATTATATTATATTATATCATATCAACCTATCCTCTGTCCTGCAGGCGCCCCTGGGTCAGTCCCAGTCCAGAGGTCTGTCCTTTCCTGGTCCAGACTTCACTTTTGGGACCAGTAGCGGCTGCAGGGACGGGGGTGTGGCCGAGGGTGAGCCCCGCCCACCGGGCCAGTCAGCCAATCAGGCGCTGCTTCACGACTCTATCTATTCAATGATTACAAATATAACAGATATATAAATGTCTCTGAGTTTTACATGTAATCATCTGGTTTATTGAGAATAATATTATTTAAAAAAATGTAAATTACTTTATTCACTCAAAACTGAAATAAATATCTGAGTCTTTATTAATGACATAAAAACAACAGGAAGGTGTTAATGTTCATTAGTATTAGCTTTAATATTAACTCATCAGCAACGTGTGTGTGTGTGTGTGTGTGTGTGTGTGTGTGTGTGTGTGTGTGTGTGTGTGTGTGTGTGTGTGTGAGTGTGTCAGGTTTAGCGGTCAGCTGTCACAGTGTGTTTGCATGAAGGAAAGATGCCTTCAGGCAACAATCACTGCTGTCACTCTCTCTCTCTCTCTCTCTCTCTCTCTCTCACACACACACACACACACACACATTTTTTTTTCAATGATTTCACATGAACTCTCCTCCTGTTGGTTTATTTCTGATCAGCTCAGAATGAACGTGGAGAAGTAGTGTTCAGTTATAAATGTTTTATATATAATATATAATATATATAGAATGATATATATATAATCTATAACAGAGGAAAACCAATAATCTCAGTCGTTCTTTTTATTAAATGTCAGTAACTGATTGATATTAAACATACAGTATTGGTTTTATTATATTTCAGATATATGATCAGTGATCATTTCTAGAATGTGATGACATCATAATTAACTGTGTGTTTGATGTTAATTTTAAAAACCATTTAACAAGGATTTATAAAACTTCTGCAGAGTCTTAGAAATGTTTTTCTATTTTCGCTCAAAAATTCAACTCATTGGTTGTCTTTGAATTTTCCCTCTTAAATCATCATCAATGTGTGGCTTGTGTCTCAGTTCTGTCCAGTTGGAGTATTCCGAGGCGGCGTGGAGAATCGGCGCCGCTGCAGCCGCTCCCTCCAGACTTTGTGACTCTGAACCGGGACGCGGTGCGGTCGGGCCTGGTGACGTCCAAAGAGCTGAGTCAGTACCGCGCCCAGAGGGGCGAGGCCAACAAGAGCACCGCCCACAGGCAGCGAGAGGGCGGAGCCTTGCTGCGCCCGGCGGTGCCCGACATCACGTTCGGGGTCACGACCAGGTAAGAGACACAAAGTCCGGACCGCCTTCACAGTTAAAGTCTCTCAGCTCCTTTACAATAAAAGCCCTTCAGCTCCTCCACAGTAATATGCCTCCAGTTCCTTCACAATAAGAGCCTCCCAGCACCTTCACGGTAAGACCCCCCAACTCATTCACAATAAAGGCCTCCCAGTTCCTTCACAATAAAAGCCCTGAAGCTCCATTATAAAAGCCTTCCAGTTCCTTCACAATAAAAGCCCTGCAGCTCCATAATAAAAGCCCTCTAGCTCCTTCACAGAAAGGGTTGTGCAGAGACACGCCCCCCTACTGAGAGCTGAGCTCTGATTGGTTACTGACCAGCTGCTGTCTGCAGGGCGCCGTCCCCGCTGGCCGACCTGCTGAGTCATCAGTACGCTCGCCGCTGGACCGATGAGCAGCTGAGACGCAACCAGACTGCTGAACGCCACAAGCTGCAGCGGGTCAGAGCGCCACACGCCAGCCTTTCAAAATAAAACTTTCTGTCATAGTGCTAACCTGCATGTTTGTGTGTGTGTGTGTGTGTGTGTGTGTGTGTGCAGATTCGCCCAGGCTACATTGTGGACACCAGGACCAGTCTACTGAGGAGGAGCCGCCCGCTGCCCGTCATACACACACCGCTCACTCTGCCGCGTTTCACTCAGGTGACCACTTCCTGTTTTTGTTGACGACGATATTTAATAAAAACATCAATCAGCTGATGATCTGCAGTAGGGATGGGCATTTTGGAGAAACCTGCCAACTCAATTATCTATAATGTTAAAAATCAATTAATCATTAATAACTGCATGCATACATGCACAAAATAACAGATACAGTCCTGTGCAAAAGCCTGTTTGGATAACAGATGCTTTTATTTTGAAAGGATGGAAAGAGACTTGATCCTGTCGTTGGTAAAACTAACTCAGTGAGATTAAACTGTAAAGATAATGTCAAGGAGTTCAATGTTTTATGTTTTAGAGGTTAGTTTTCACACATCTTCATATTTAAGTATTTCTTGTGTTTAAATGAGTTTTGGATCAAATTAAACTCAGTAATTCATGCTAGCAAGGTATGATACAGTAAGATAGTTACTCTTGTTTTTCTGTGTATTTTATAATTGTTATTGCAACTTTCAGTTTGCAAACTGTAGCTTTATCCAACTTAATTCTCAGCTCAATGGCTTATTGACATACGGATGCAGAACTGAACGTTCGGCGTGTTTCAGTTCAGTGAGTACTGATACACAGTCATAGATACAATTAAGATTAAAAAATACTTATTGATAAAAAATCGGCCAAATTCTTCACAACCATTAATCGATCATCCATTAATTATTTCCATCCCTAATCTGCAGCTGTTCTCTCAGTCTCAGACTTTTCACAATAAAAGCTCTGTATTTGGCAGCTGGTGGAGACCAAAACAGAGCAGAAACATAAATATTATTAATAAAGGAATACTGTTCTGGTGACTGATTGATCTCGTCTGAGAAGAGAGAGAAGAAGAGAAGAAGAGAAGAAGAGAAGAAGAGAGCTTCATTAACACGTTCACATATATACATAATTATTCTACGAGTCGCTTTTTTCAATTAAATCTGAGGGACGTTTTTGTTTGTCTTGAAATTATTGTTAATTAATTTAACTTTATGATGCATCTGGATGTGCTGTTAAAGTTTCTCTAGTTGATTTTATGTAAGATTTTAATGCAACATGTGAACAATATCTTGACATTATTATATCAGTTTTCAGTGATCTGTGTCTGTGCTGGACTGACCTCTCCCCTCAGGTTGCTCCGGCTCTCGACACCTTCAGGGACCCGGAGGCTCGGCGCCGGGCACTCCGGGCTCGCCAGGCGGTAGACGTGTCCCGGAGAGACGTCCAGGATCAGGGGACGGACGGTCTGGACTGAGAGGACGGGAAGACACATAGAGAGACAGAGAGGAGTCCCTCTGGCCTCCGACCCGGGTCCTCTCATCTTTACTAACATTAATAAAAACCTGTGTAACAGATTGTTGGAATCTAACTTTAAAATGATTTTTCTTGAATTATTTGTACTTTTAGATATTTAGTACTTTTTATCTTGTTTCAGTGCTGAAAAAAAAAGATGATTAATCCGACAAACTGCATAATGTGAGAAACATTTTAGAGCTTGTGTTTACTATTTAACAACACTAATTAAAACAAACAGTTCAGAAAATAATAAATAAACATTAATATTCAGTTTAACACAATAAAACACATTTAACAGCTGAAGAAACAAGTTACATTATGTTTTCACTCTGTAAAAATATCAAGAAATCAAATCAAATCAGCTGTATAATAAATATGTAACTGCTGTCAAAACTCACTCACACACACAGTTACATACACAGAGTTACACACACGCACACACACAGTTACACACACACGCACACACACAGCTACACACATGCAGACACACACACTAACTCACTTTAAAGGCTCCGACTGCAGAATAAGTTCACATAATGTTTTCTTTCTGCACCCAATTATGTAAAAATATTAATAAATCAAAAGAAAAAATCACAGCTGTATAATATGTAACTGCTGTCAAAACACACACAAACACACACACACACACACACACACACCCTCTCTCTCTCTCTCTCTCTCTCTCTCTCTCTCAGGAGGAGGAGTAATAATCAGTAATAATAATAATAATCAGATTTTCTGTCTGTTTGTGTGAATCTGCTGCTGATCAAACCGGATCAATAATATTCACCCTTCACTTTTGGGGCTTTTATTATTATTATTATTATACTAGTATTATACTTTGGAAAGTGACGTCACAGTCCCAGTACCAATCGGAGTGTGACGTCACCGGCCGTGCAGTTGGATGCTGGTCCCGAACACCTGAAACTCACCTGAGTCCGGACGGAGATGGAGGTCTCTGCCTCCAGGTTCCGCATCGACTCGCTGCTCTCCCTCAGGCCGCCGGGCGCGCAGCTCAGCCCGGGCGGCAGCAGCGGCGGCGGCGGCTCGGAGCCTCCCTCCCCGCGGACGGTGCCCGTCCCCCGGCCGCGGTCCGCCAGGCTGCCCGCTCACCTGCAGCCCCGCGCCGCCGGAGCCTCCTTCCTCATCCGGGACATCTTAGCGGACTGCCGGTCCTCCTCGGACCCGGGACTGGTCTACTCTGACCCGGGACTGCTCTACTCTGACCCGGGTCAGCTGGAAGCCGAGCCGTTCCAGTCCGGACCGGAAGAAGACTTTCAGGACAAAAGTTACAGCAGCGCTTCTTCTGACAGTGAATCTAGAGGTAAGAGACAACAAAAACAAAAACAACAATATTATTATTATTATTATTATTATTATTATTATTATTAATAATAATAATAATTATTATTATTAATAATAATAATAATAATAATATTGTTGTTTTTGTTTTTGTAATAATAATAATTATTATTATTATTATAAATATTAGTTCAAGCTGAGGACCGAAAGTCAGATTTTTTTTGTTTTTTTGCTATAAAAGAAAAAAATGTCCAATTTAACACTTTAATCACAAATACATTTATTTATTCCTTCAACAAATAAATATGAAATGTGAAATAAAAACTTTATGTGATCAGGACTGAGTTTATTATTTAAAGTTCAACAGCAGGAAAATATTTGTATTAATATTATTATTAATATTAATTATGTCAGCAGCTGATTGTAATCCGTTTGACCTGAAATACTGAAGACAAAAATGTGATTTGTGAAAGTATTGTGTGAAAGTATTTTCAGGATTTTATTTGTAGAAAATAAATAACTTTCATGCGCCGCTGAAGGAGAAATTATGTATTCTCCATTGATTTAGTTTGAAGCTTCCTGAGATTCTGCTTCATTTATAATAACAATAATAGTAATAGTAGTAATAATAATAGGTCATATTCTGAGTTTATTACCAAATATATAATCATATCTGTGTTTCAGAGACATTATTTATTGTTTCAGCTTCAGATGGAAAATTAAAAAAATTAATTTATTTTATTTATTTTTATTTGGATCAAATCATTTTGTTTCACGAATCTTGTTTTCATAAATCACTGAGCTGTAATAATATGAATGATATGAATAAAAAAATATTTCAAGTCTCTGCGGCTCTTTGATGCTTTAATAACAAGCTGCTCATTAGCTGAAATTATTTATCACAAAGTGTCTCGAAGATTCTCTCCGTTTAATCACATTTCATGTTTTATTACAAAACACAAAATTATTAATATTAATATTTTTTATCATTATTAATAATAGTAATCCAGAGGGAAATTCCTTTTTAAAATTGATTATTTTAGATTTTCAGATTGTGAAGCTGAAAACATTTAATATATCTATAAATATTAAAATATGTATTTATCATCATAATGTGATAATTTTCACTTCACATTAATATTTTATTCATCCAGTTAGAGTTTCATTATTAATCATTTTGTTTCTTTCATTGAACTGAAGTAAAAATGTTTTGATGTGAAAGAATCAGACTGAAATATGAAAATAAATGCATAAAGAACTAAACATTATTAATCATATTAAAGTTAATTTACAGCAATTATGAAATTATTATTATTATTATTAATAATAATAATAATAATAATAAAAAAAAAATAATAATAAGTGCTGCTGTGATGTCATCTCCAGCTGTTGGTCACTCAGCATGGGGGGGCGGGGCCTCGGAGGAGGCGGAGCGTCTGAAGAAACCTCGTAAAGCTCGGACGGCGTTCAGCGACCAGCAGCTGGCCAGACTCGAGACCAGCTTCAGGACCCAGAAGTACCTGAGCGTCCAGGACCGCATGGAGCTCGCCGCCACGCTGCAGCTCAGCGACACACAGGTCAAGACCTGGTACCAGAACCGCAGGTAAGACCTGGGACCAGAACCACAGATAAACCTGACAGGGGTCAGCACAAGACCTGGTACCAGAACCATAGGTAAATACTGACAGGGTCAACACAAGACCTGGGACCAGATTTGAAAACAGTTTACAGAAACACATTATTTTTGTTTTGCTGTAGTTGTTTTTTGTCAGACCGACAGACAGGCTGACGGACAGACAGACAGGCAGAGATGTGAGAATAATCCTGATGAATAATAAACGCTGTGATCAATAATTCATTGTCAGTTCTGTGATTAATAATTAATAATTGATGCAGAAACAAATCTGGAGCTTTTAGTGCAGAAAGGTGTTTATTTATTGATTTATTTGTATTGGCCCCGCCCACTGAGTGTCCAGCGCTGTGATTGGCTGGAAGACTTTATTCTGTTTTTATTTCATATTTCTGATGAATATGTGGATCCAAAATAAGACTGTAAAAAAGTCTTCACTAAGGAATCATACATGTGAAAAACAAACAAAAAGGAAAAAAAGGATAATCTGTAAAAAAAAAAAAAAAGACGAAATATTATAAACTGTAAAACAAAATATAAAATATGTAAAATAAACAAACAATTACTTTAAATACAAATTAATAACTAATGCAGTAAAAAATAAAAATTGTTTCTGGAAAAATGAAAGTTTTATGAACACATTAAAATCCTCCTGAGTTGTAATAATAATAATAATCATTATTATAATTATTATTATTATAATTATTAATAACTGTGTGTGTGTGTGTGTGTGTGTGTGCAGGACCAAGTGGAAGCGTCAGTCAGCTGGTCTTGAGTTTCTGTCTGAAGCTGGTCGGATGTTTCTGCCCTCTCACCTCCTGTACCCGCCGGTCCCGCCCACCCTGGACCTGTACCTTTACCGAGGCCCCGCCCCCCACCACCAGGCCCCACCCCTCCTTCCGCACCTGCTGCCCCACACTGACGCACGTCCCCGCTGAATGCTGCCCGCCGCTCGCGACGGGACGGGACGACTGGAGATAAACTGTTTATAACACGTTTCTGTCATGTCTGCAGCCGAGGAGCGCACGATGTGATTGGTCAAGCCGATGTGATGTCACAGAAAACAAAAGTAACATTTTGTCAGCAACAAATGGCGCCGAGCGTCCGAGACGATGAACTAAAACGGTTTTATAGAGACAGAAAATGTGAGACAAAGGGACTCGGAGGATTTCTGCTGGTTTGAATCTCTGTAGATGGTAATTTTCTGTTTTTTAACATTTTCAATAAATATGCAAAGAATTCTTCATGTTTTAGTTTTTAAATTATTTGTCGATTTTGTTTTATGGTAAATTATCACTTAAAGTGCATTTTAGACAAAACAGTGAAGAAAAAAACTGTTTTTAACAGGAAAACTTCTGACTCAACAGAACCTGAAGAATAAAAACTCATTATTACATCATAATTATACTTTACAAAACAATATATTACACGAATAATAATAACTTTAAAAAATAAATAAAATAATAACTAGAAAAATTTCCTCTGGGGAAATTCTGAAAGGGCCACGGGGGCTACTGCCGGTGTGTGTACACTATGAGGAGATCCTTCAGAGATTTCAATTAATTAATACTAGTCATGTTATGATACTATATTATATACAAGGAGCACACCTACAACAAGCATTCCTTTTCAATTATTTTTTTATACAGCAACCTATGACCTTTAACTTCAAAATGTGTGTGTGTGTGTGTGTGTGTGTGTGTGTGTGTGTGTGTGAAGCATGTCAATCAGAGCAAAGATTAAAGGCAATCAGAGCAGAGCAAGCAACAGAATTAACTGCCACCTGAATGTCGCGGAACAGTGACAGCAGCCAGAGGTGGACAGACTGGAATTTCTGGCCTCGAAGAGAAAGCATTTTTGGCAAAACCATAATACCTATCATTGATCTGACTTCACTTTGAGCGTCCTGAGTTCTTCCTGAACAGCTACATATGTTTTGTGTGAAGAAAAATGAAGAAATAGCTTTGTAAGAGCGAGCTGAAAAACTGTTAAATATGCTTTTCCTCGAGTTGCAAGACTAGTTGTGGGACGAAATTGTGTCTGGAAGAGGAAGAAGAAAAAATCCACAGTATAACAATAGTGCTCGGGGCTTTGCCCTGTGGCCCTAATAATAATAACTTTCAAGGTACCTGAATCAAAAATGTCCAAGTGTTTATCATCGTCTGTAGATTATTACTATAAAGTTATCTGTAATAAAAGAACAATATAAACAAGTCACTGACAAGGACTTGTAACACTGACTGGGACTTGTTGTGAGGCTGACTGGAACTTGTTGTGACTCTGACTGGGACTTGTGAGGCTGACTGGGACTTGTAAAACAGACTGGGACTTGTGACACTGACTAGGACTTGTTGTGACACTGTGGGACTTGTGAGGCTGACTGGGACTCGTCTTGTGTCTGTGACTTGAACTCGTGTGTCTGTCACTCAGCTGTTTGAATAATCACATTAAAGATAAACAGCTGTTTTATTAATAAATGATAATTTAGCTGACAAATAATTCTGTCATCAGAAACATCGTTGGTTAATTTTCTATCGTCTGATTGTTTTGTTGTTTCGTCCGATCAGAAGTTTACTGACGATCAGCTGATGAAATATTAATCAGGGTGAAATATTAATGTGTTTCTGAGTGCTGTGGTGAAAACCTTTATTTATATTTAGCTTTTTTATTTATTTACTTTTATCTTTCTGAGGCTTTCTGGCCTCTAATGGAATTTCTACATCAGTGGAGTTTTCCTGCTGTTACTGCAGTAATATACAGACTGTTTATTAACACACAGACTGTGTATTCATACAACCGTCAATAAAGCTGTAGTTTCACTGTAGTACTCCTGTAGTATAACTGTAGTTTTACTGTCGTATGACTCTAGTTTTACTGTAGATTGACTCTAGTTTTACTGTAGTATAACTGTAGTTTTACTGTAGTATGACTAGTTTTTTTGTAGTTTAACTATAGTTTTACTGTAGTATGACTGTGGTTTTACTTTTGTTTGACTGTAGTATGACTCTAGTTTAACTGTAGTATGACTGTAATTTTACTGTAGTATGACTGTTGTTTTACTGTAGTTTTACTGTAGTATGACTGTCGTATGACTGTAGTTGTACTGCAGTTAAACTGTGGTTTTACTGTAGTTAAACCGTAGTTTTACTGTAGTAGGACTTTAGTTTGACTGTAGTATTTCTGTAGTACGACTGTACTTTTACTGTAGTATAACTGTAGTTTTACTATAGTACGACTGTAGCATAACTGTAGTTTTACTGTAGCATGACTGTAGTATTACTGAAGTATGGCTGTAGTTTTATTGTACTATGAGTGTAGTTTTACTGTAGAATGACCATAGTATTACTATAGCAAGACTGTAGTTGTACTGCAGTTAAACTGTGGTTTTACTGTAGTTAAACCGTAGTTTTACTGTAGTAGGACTTTAGTTTGACTGTAGTATTTCTGTAGTACGACTATAGTACAACTGTACTTTTACTGTAGTATAACTGTAGTTTTACTATAGTACGACTGTAGCATAACTGTAGTTTTAATGTAGTACGACTGTAGCATAACTGTAGTTTTACTGTAGCATGACTGTAGTATTACTGAAGTATGGCTGTAGTTTTATTGTACTATGAGTGTAGTTTTACTGTAGAATGACCATAGTATTACTATAGCATGACTGTACTTTTACTGACTGTAGTTTTACTGTAGTTTTACTGACTGTAGTATTACTGTAGTTTTATTGTAGTCTGACTGACTGTAGTATTACTGTACTATTACTGTAGTTTCATTGTAGTTTGACTGTAGTATGACACTAGTTTTACTGTAGTATGACTGTAGTTTTACTGTAGTATGACTGTTGTTTTACTGTAGTTTGACTCTAGTTTAACTGTTGTATGACTCTAGTTCTACTGTAGTATTACTGTAGTTTTATTGTAGTTGGACTGACTGTAGTATTACTGTAGTTTTATTGTAGTTTGACTGTAGTATGACACTAGTTTTACTGTAGTATGACATTGTAGTCGGACTGACTGTAGTATTACTGTAGTTTTGATGTAGTATGCCTGTAGTTTTACTGTGGTACGACCGTAGTTTTACTGTAGTATGACTGTAGTTTTACTGTTGTGTGACCGTAGTTTTACTGTAGTATGACTGTAGTTTTACAGTAGTACGACTGTGGTATAGCTATAGTACGACTGTAGTTTTACTGTAGTATGACTGTAGTATTATTGTTGCACGACTGTAGTATAACTGTAGTTTTACTGTAGTATGACGGTAGTATTATTGAAGTACAACTGTAGTTTTACTGCAGTACACATGTAGTATAACTGACAGAAGTCCTCTGGTTGCGTTGAGAGAAGTGAAAGTATATACTGGCAACATATACAGAAATTCACTAAAAAACCTATACTGACTGGGCAGTAAGAGTTTTTCAGCTGGGGCGGTCTGAATATCTCTGAATATTTTTCTGTGATCAGCCTAAATCTGCATTCCTTTCTGAATTCTGAGAATTCATCTCTGTGAGGGCAAGTGAGCAATTAAGTGCCCATCTAGGGTTGGTAACAACCCCCAGGTGTGAGCAATTTTGCACTTCAATTGGAAATTCCAACCATTCACAGCTCTGGTGGAGGGCGGTCTACGCTGGTCACAATCAGCCTGAATGCGAGAACAGCCGCGTTCAATTCCAATCACAGTATAATAACAGGGGCGTTTGCTTAAGCGGCAGCGTCAGCCATCCTTGAGTAAGACGGACGAGGCTAAGACAAGCAAGTTTACCTGTGCAAGTTAACCGAGCAAAGGGAACCAGTCCTATTCCCTCCCCAGTCTTACAATATGTGCCACTCCATTCCTGTTGTTGTCTCCGGTCCAAGCAGAAATCTTGCCAAAAGGTGCAGAAACCTAACTAACCTTCGGCCCCTCAAACAGTCCTCACACACTGTCACTTCCTTTTCCATGGGCCTGTGGAACTGCCAATTTGCAGTAAACAAAAGCGATTTTATTACGGCTTACACCAACCACCTTTCTCTTCAGCTCCTTGCTCTAACTGAGACCTGGATCAAACCTGAGAACACAGCCACCCCTGCTGCACTCTCCACTGATTACACCCTCTCCCACACCCCCCGTCCTTAATTTCCAGGGAATTTCACCCCTCTGCTACATTCCATCAGATATGACACTTTCGAATACCATGCCATTACATTAACTGCTCCTGTTAAAGCCTACGTTGTCATTTACCGTCCACCAGGCCAGCTGGGTGGCTTTACAGATAAGCTAGATACCCTGCTCTCTTCCATACCTGATCATGACTGTCCACTGCTTGTCCATGAACATCCACTAAGACAGTCTAGACTCTAATAACTTCATGTCGTTAATTCATTCCTTTGACCTCCAGCTGGTCCAAAGTCCTCCTACTCACAAAACTGGCAAGAACCTTGACTTAATTCTCACCCGTAACTGTGCCACAGATCCACTGGTGGTAACGCCTCTCCACCTGTCAGATCACCTTTTTATCCAGTTTAATGTCACTCTATCAGAACAACCCTCTGCTCCTGCATCAATGGTTACGTTCCACCGTAACCTCCGGAACTTATCCCCAACCCACTTCTCCTCTGCCATACCTCCACTTAGCACATTATCCTCTCTGAAGGCTAATGATGCCACTGACTCAATCTGCTCTACTCTGAACTCATGTCTGAACAGGCTATGTTCTTTATCTACAAGGCCTGCTCGACCCAACCAATCCTACCCATGGTTGAATGATACCCTCCGATCACAGCGTACCAAGCTCAGAGCTGCTGAAAGAAAATGGCTCAAATCCCAACTTGCCGATGATCTCATAAACTATCAGACACTCTTGTCCTCCTTCTCAGGCAGCATCACTGATGCAAAGACTGCTTTTTACAATGACAAAGTCAACAGTGTCACCGACACCCGGAAACTCTTTTCCACCTTCAAATCACTACTCAACCCTCCTCCTCCTCCCCCTCCTACCTGCCTCACCGCAGACACATTTGCATCCTTCTTTACAGGCAAAGTTGCAGCAATTAGCAGCCAATTCTCTGACCAGCTCACTCCCCACCCGACTCCTAATACTGTGACATGTAGAAGTCCTACTACATGTCTTTCTGTATCTCAGCTGGGCGGCACTGAATCAGTTGCTGGTGTAACATAGTTAATCAGATATTAGTGATTCCACTTGCCATCTTTAAAAAAACCACAGGTATTGAACGCAGCACCCCTGGGGTTTAGTGTCGTGCACCCCGGGGGCAGCTGCATTCAGACCTTGTGGTGTAACGGTAAGGTTACGGGCTATGAGCTCCGTCTTTTTTCTTTGATATATTAATTCAATTTCACTTTATTTTAGTAGAAACTTAACGTGTCTTTTAATTTTATATTTTTCAGAGAGATGCACTTATTTTATGTCATCAGGTATGATTTTTGTATTTTGTGTATGATTTTAGTATTTTTGTGTTTATTGTCGGGCATTCAGACCTTGTGGGGTAACGGGGGATGCACTTGTTTTATGTCATCAGTTTCAGAATAAATGGCTGGATGCCAACTAGATGTCCTGGTCTCAATAAATATCACACAACGCAGAAAGAGTACTAAGCCGCTACACTGGCACCTCATTTTCTGGCTTTACACCCCTCTCTGAGAGTGAGGTATCCAAACTGTTGACATGTAGCCGTCCTACTACATGCTCGTTGGACCCTATACCAACAAACCTTCTTCAGTCTTTTAGCCCAACCATCACGCCAGCTGTCACACATGTGATTAACGCCTCACTGTCCTCCGGCACTTTTCCCACTGCATTCAAAGCAGCTCGGGTAACACCTCTTCTCAAGAAACCCTCTCTCAACCCTGCTGAAGTCAAGAACTTTCGTCCTGTCTCACTTCTTCCATTCTTATCCAAAACTATTGAACGGGCGGTCGCTAAGCAACTTTCAGAATTCTTGATCCAAAATCAATCTGGTTTCATAAGCGGTCACTCAACTGAAACTGCTCTGTTGTCTATGACAGAAGCCTTAAAAGAAGCAAGAACAGCAGCAAAGTCCTCAATTCTAATTCTGTTTGACTTGTCAGCTGCATTTTACACAGTTAACCATGGCATCCTCCTCTCTACTCTCTCTAAAATGGGCATCTCTGGCTTGGCTCTGTCCTGGTTTGATTCCTACCTGAAAGGACGCTCATTCAGTGTATCCTGGCATTGTCTAATTTGTATTGCCTCTCCACAGGGGTTCCCCAGGGCTCAGTGCTGGGACCCCTGCTATTCGGTATCTACACCACCTCTCTGGGTGAGGTTATCCGCTCACATGGCTTTTCCTATCACTGCTATGCAGATGACACTCAGCTCTACCTGTCATTCCCTCCTGATGACCCATCGGTCTCTGCGCGGGTCTCTGACTGCCTCTCTGACATAGCCACTTGGATGAAGGCACATCACCTCCAGCTGAACCTTTCAAAACCTGAACTGCTGGTCCTCCCTGCTAAACCTACAATACACCACAACATCAACATCAAAATTGACTCCCTGTGTCTTGCCCCCACCAGGGTGGTGAGAAACTTAGGTGTGATGATTAATGACCAACTCCCCTTTTCCAGTCATGTCGCCTCAGTTACCCGGTCATGCCGCTTTGCACTTTACAACATCAGAAAAATCAGACCTTGCCTAACTCAACATGCTACTCAACTCTTGACACAAGCTGTTGTCATCTCAAAACCTGACTACTGTAACACCCTCCTGACGGGCCTGCCAGCCTGCACAGTAAAACAGCTTCAGATGATCCAGAACGCGGCGGTGCTCCTGGTCTACAACCAGCCAAAAAGGTGACGTCACACCGCTGCTCATTGAGCTCCACTGGCTACCTGTTGCAGCCTGCATCAAATTTAAATCCATAATGCTGGCCTACAAAGTTGTCTCGGGTACTGCACCTACCTACCTGAACGCCCTGATTCAGACATATGCTACCTCACGACCTCTTCCAATGAACGGCACCTGGCTCTGCCCCCCGTTGGTCCAAGGCAATCCAGACTCTTTGAAGTTCTTGTTCCCCGTTGGTGGAACAAACTACCAGTTCCAACCAGAGTAGGGGCGTCCCTCTCTACCTTTAAAAAACTCCTGAAGATCCAGCTCTTCAGAGGAAGAATTCTACTCCTTAAAGAATTTCCACTAGCACTTATTGCTGCACTAATAGCTCTTTTTGCACTATACCTTGATTGTTTGCTTTTATTCTTCCTGTAAGTTGCTTTGGATAAAAGCGTCTGCTAAATGGCTAAATGTAAATGTAGTACAAATGTAGTATAACTGTAGTTTTACTGTAGTATGACTGTAGTATTATTGTAGTATGGCTGCAGTTTGACTGTAGTATGAGCGTAGTTTGACTGTTGTAAGACTGTAGTTTTACTGCCTGTAGTATTACTGTAATATGACTGTAGTATTACTGTACTATTACTGTAGTATGACCGTAGTTTTACTTTAGTATGACTGTAGTATGATTGTAGTTCTACTGTAGTATGACTTTAGCTTCTGTAGTATGACTTTAGTTTCTGTAGTATGACTGTAGTTGTACCGTAGTATGACTTTAGTTTCTGTAGTATTACTGTAATTTTGAGCCGTAAGAAGTGAGACATATGGAAACTGGAGTTCAGATGGTTCCTGTTTTTTTTTGCCCTCAAAAGCAAAACTTTTTATTTTCCAACATTGAAAAATAAATCATCAAAGACATCAAACAGTAGAAATACGTGTTGTTTATATTTAAATAACAAACATCTTGATCACATGATAATAATCTGAGAATAACTCAACTATAAAAAGTCCTGAAAATAGTTCAGTAGATTATTAAAGCTCGTCAGCTGAAGGAAGACACGCAATTTATTATCTCCTTATACCTCCTCCTCTCCTGACTGACCAAACGCCTTCTTCTTCTTCTTCTTCTTCTTCTTTTTGGCGTCTGCTCCGTCCAACCCGCTGGAGAACTCTGATCGGATCAGACCGGCCTCCCTTTGACCGGGAGAGAACCTGAGGACGAGAAACTGATCAGAATCTGAACAAAAGAAGAGGGAGTTTGAGTCTCCTTTTTACTGACATACCCACTTTATGCTGATAATCCACGGGTCCCTAAACAGTCTGTGAGCCGCATAAATCGGGTCTGACAGGAAAACTGAGGGGATTCTCAGGCAACACAACACAAGTGCTCCCATACAATCGAACAAAATACACAAATCTGCTAAATGTCAAAAGTTTCTGAAAACAAATCACAGCATGGATTTTCTCTGCTGTTCTAAAGGTCTTGGAGTCTGAATGTGGGATTCTGGAGGGATTATAACCCCTATTATCAATTCTCAAAATTAAATAATTGCTTAAATCCATATCAAATGTGCTGAACAAATGGGATCAACCTGAAAATAGTTTGAGATAAAACTGAATATACTCACATCACATGTTGTAAACCCTGATACACTTTAACCGCATAAAATAATTTATTAACAAATTTTTATTTCTGATTTAGGTTTTAAAAACGTAACTTTTACCCGAAGACATCGTCACACAGCTGATCAGCAACACACACACACACACACACACACACACACACACACACACCTGTAATTATCTCTCTACTGACCAACAACTGTGTGTTGTTGTTGTTCACAGCTTCTCCCTCACAGCAGGCATGTCTGGACACGCACACAAACATACACACATATACACACACACACACACACACATATACACACACACACACACACACACACACACACACACACACACACAGTAAACATGATCTGTGACTGAAGGAGCTTTAACAATTAACAGGAGTGTGTGTTTAATGTCTGTCAGCTCAGCAGGGTGTGTGTGTGTTAATGAGCACAAACAGACCGACATGTCAGACACACAAACACACACACACACACACACTCTCTCTCTCTCTCTCTCTCTCTCTCTCTCTCTCTCTCTCTCTCTCTCTCTCTCTCTCTCTCTCTCTCTCTCTCTCTCTCTCTCTCTCTCTCTCTCTCTCTCTCTCTCTCTCTCTCTCTCTCTCTCTCTCTCTCTCTCTCTCTCTCTCTCTCTCACCTCTTCCCTCCTGCTGTCTTGTTCTGGTTCTTGACTGGACTCCTGGTCTGGTTCTGGTTCTGGTTCTGGTTCTGGGTCTTGGTCTTGGTCCCCTGGGGGCCTCTGGTGGCAGCGCTGAGGCCCTGCGGGGCATCCCGGAGGCCGAAGCTCTTGGCGGTGTGTCCCAGGTGCAGCGAGCGGATGTGGAAGATGTGTTTCAGGTGGGCGGGGTAGGTGGTGTACGCCCGCAGGAAGGACTGCAGCGCTGTGACATCACAGGTTCAGACAGCACAACATTATTTCATGAATATTACAGCATCAAAACAGAAACAAACAGAAACAGATTGATCAACCCTGAAAGTCTACTGACTGACAGAGCTGAAGCACTGAAACAACCATCAAGATTTTAATTACATTTACATTTAAAATGTGAATGTGAACTCTAAAAATGTTATCATGATTTTGGCAAAAAAAACAACAACATAAATGTATCAATAAAAAAAAATGTAGTTTTGATTTATAATTCAACAAACAAACTTTTCATGTTTGCATGTTCCGTAATATTTCTGTGCAGAGTTAAACCCCCAGACTGTATGTGCTTTGTTCTGATGTTTAAATAAAACAAACAAACCTTTCTTGGCGTTCTGCTGTGACTGATTATCTGAGTGAACAAAGTTCTCAAACTCTGTCTGAAGAACCGTTGCTCGCTCCCTCGTCTCCTGCTGCAGAGCTGCAGACGAACTCTGACAGACAGACAGACAGGCAGGCAGACAGAGAGACAGAGAGACAGGCAGAGAGAGAGATAGAGAGACGGAGAGAGAGACAGACAGAGAGAGAGGCAGAGAGACGGAGAGGCAGAGAGAGAGAGAGGCAGAGAGACGGAGAGAGAGACGGAGAGAGAGACAGACAGACAGACAAACAGACAGACAGACAGACAGACAGACAGTAAACAGTATTAAACCAGTGTGACAGATATGAACAGAGCTGATTTGATCTCTGGGTCTTTCAGAATCTGTTCAGTGTTCAACAGATGTCCCGGCGTGTTTAAAGCCGGTCTGGTGTCAGACTCACTTCCTGTCTGGTGTCAGACTCACTTCCTGTCTCTACCTGCTGCAGGACTCATCAGGTCTCTGCTGAAAAGGCTTCAATCAGCCTGTCTGATGGATCCTTCAGATCCTGCCCCCCGCTGCTCCCCCTCAGAGTCTCTGTACTCTGAATCTTTGTTGGTGACACCGACACGTTCGGGTCTTTAAAAAGAAAAAGGAACAAGTGTTTTTAAAAAATGATTCCCGTCGCTGTGACAGAAACAGCAGGTGGTTCAGCTGCCTGTTGGTTCAAACATCACCACAGATTCATGCTGAGTCCTTCAGAGACACCGAGGCCACTCAGAGACGGGCAGAGCCAAGACCAAGACCAGCAGGAGTCCTCAGACTAGGGATGGGCATTTGGAAGGAACCTGCCAACTTGATTATCTATAACGTTAACGATCAATTAATCTGTTAATCACTGCATGCATACATGCCCAAAGTAAAAGATAAATATACAGTACTATGCAAAAGCCTGTTTTGATAATGGACTCTTTTATTTTGAAAGGTTGAAAAGAGACTTCCTGTTTATTGTTAAACTAACTCAGTGAGATTAAACTGTAAAGATATCGTCAAGGAGTTTAATGTTTTATGTTTTAGCTCCTGAAGAGGCATGAGGTTAGTTTTCACAGTAATCTTCATATTTAAATGTTTTTTTTGTTTAAATGAGTTTTGGATAAAATTAAACTCAGTAATTCATGCTAGACAAGTTTGATACAGTAAGATAGTTAGGGACCGAGCACTAACGGTGCGAGGACCCTATTGAAATTGGTCCGTTTATTATTATTATTATTTTTAGGGGGAGTAAATCGCTTATTTGAGGCCTTTATCATATTCAAAAACTCCCCATATTTGGAATATACATAAATCAGATTTGAAATTTACGTATTCTGGTATTCGCGGGAATGGACCTTGCAAAATGACTCACTAGCGCCCCCTCAAAATATTCAAAACATCCTCACAATATAGGTTTTTTTCACGTAGACACACGAAAGTTGGTACATATGTGTATCATGGGAAGACGCACCAAAAAGCCTCAAGAGCCCATACCCGAAAACGTACAGGAAGTCGGCCATCTTGGATTGAATATTGCACTTGTCATCGTTTTTCGCCATTTCCAGGTCGCATACTTTAATGAACTCCTCCTACAGATTTTATCCAATTGACTTCAAACTTGGTCAGTACCATCACAAGGCCTTTGGGATCAAAAGTTATTGAAAGCTTTATCGACGGTCACACTATGTGGGCGCGGCATGGCGGCAAAATATGGCGTCTCGCCATGAAACACGAGACTGTATAACTTCACCATACATTGTCTCATCTGGCCCAAAATTCTTACACGTGATAAGGGTCCACCTCTGAACACACCAATCTGTCAATATTGACACACAGTCATAGCGCCCCCAGCTGGCAACAGGAAGTAACAACTTTAACGCCTAGCCCCAGCAGTAGGTTTCACGTAGAGACACGAAATTTGGTACACACATTAATCATGTGGAGACGCACCAAAAAGCCTCTTGGACCCATACCTCAAACCCAACAGGAAGTCCGCCATCTTGGTTTGAATATCGCACTTGTCATCGTTTTTCGCCATTTCCAGGTCGCATACTTTAACGAACTCCTCCTACAGATTTCATCCCATGGACTTCAAACTTGGTCAGTACCATCACAAGGCCTTTGGGATCAAAAGTTATTGAAAGCTTTACCGGCGGTCACACTATGTGGGCGTGGCATGCTGCCAAAATATGGCGTCTCGCCATGAAACACGGGACTCTATAACTTCACCATACATTGTCTCATCTGGCACAAAATTCTTACACGTGATGAGGGTCCTCCTCTGAACACACCCACATGTCAATATTGACACACAGTCATAGCGCCCCCTGCTGGCTACAGGAAGTCACATGTTTTATACTTAGCCCGAGCAGTAGGCTTCACGTAGAGACACGAAATTTGGTACACACATGAATCATGTGGAGACGCACCAAAAAGCCTCTTGGACCCATACCTCAAATCAAACAGGAAGTCCGCCATCTTCTTTTGAATATCGCACAATTCATCATTTTTTCCCATTTCCACGCTGCATACTTTAACAAACTCCTCCGACAGATTTCACCCCATGGACTTCAAATTTGGTCAGTACCATCACAAGGCCTTTGGGATTAAAAGTTATTGAAAGCTTTACCGAATGTCACACTATGTGGGCGTGGCATGGCGGCAAAATATGGCGTCTCGCCATCTAACACCAGACTGGATAACTTGACCATACCTTGTCCAATCTGTCCCAAATTTCACACACGTGATTAGGGTCCAGCCCTGAACACACCCACATGTCAAAATTGACACACAGTCATAGCGCCCCCTGCTGGCAACAGCAAGTAACATGTTTTACACCTACCCCGAGCACAGTGGTAGGAGAAACGCCATTTGGGACGCATAGGGACTGAGCCCACATTGCCGCACCCGATGTGGCCTCCCCCGACGTGCCCTACCCCGACGTGCCCTCCTCCGACGGCTCCACTCTGCGAGGGCCCGTTCAGTACTGCTTGCAGTCCTAGTTACTCTTGTCTTTCTGTGTGTTTTATAATTGCTATCGCAACTTTCAGTTTGCAATAATAATAATCAGTTCTCAGTTCATTATTATTAGTATTTGACATACGGCCACAGAACTGAATGCTCAGCGTGTTTCAGTTCAGTGATACTGATACGCAGTCAGAGATAAGATTAAGATGAAAAAATACACAGATCGATTAAAAATTCCACGTGATCGACCAAATTCTTAACGACCATTAATCGATCATCCATGAATTATTCCCATCCCTTCCTTAGATCCCAACACTTCCTGAAAACAGCAGAACAGACAGATACATGTCAGCTAAATGACATGTAATGTCATGTAAAAATAAAGACTAACAGAACACCCCAGAACCTGAATCGGCCGGATCAGGACTGGACAACCAAACTGACATGTGATGAATCCAGAATGAAACATCTGGATGGACGAGGATGTCGTCAGTGAGTTGTCAAGACAAACTGCCACAGGAAAGACAAAGGAATAGTCAAATGAAGTCTGTGGATCCTGACCGTTAAGTCAGTTTGTTCATAAAATTAGTTTGAAGAAATTCTTTTACTTTGGATTCGTTCAAACTGAATTCAGGAAAAAGTGTTGATACTTCGGTTGCAAACTTTTTTAGCATTGAAAGTGTCAGGACAGAGGAGATGAGGGCCTTAAATCACAATGCTGCTTCAGGGTCTGCAGCCGTCATCCATCTGCCCAACCAGAGACCCAACCCAAAGGCTATGCAGGATTCTGGACCTTTCTCAGGATTCTATCAGTTTGTCTGCACAAAATCAAACCATCAGCAGTTTGTTGTGCCTGAGATGGACCAAGTCCAGAGTCAGTTCAAAGCAAACCAAGACCTCAAACAAGAAGGACCGTCTGATTCGATCAGCTGCAGACAGAGCAGATACTTCATCATTTCAACTCAAAAAGGGAAAGTGCAAAAAGGACCCTGACAATGTCCTAAAATCCTTTAAACCGAGCTTAAAGCTCCAGGACGCCCCAGAAGACCTTCAACTCTCAGTGATCCTCTGCCCGATTCAAACACCCTGAAATCTCTGGGAAGTGTCCACATATTCCTATCAAAGTCTCCTGGAACCCACCAATGTTTTCTAAAACGAACGACCCGATAAAGTCTTGGAACCAACTCAAACTCCCAGGAGCCCCTTTGAACCACATGAAGGAACCGTGGAGCTCCTTTAACGATCCATGTACAGGTTGGACTCAGGAAACCCTATTAAATTTCCTGAAATCTTCTGAAAACCTTCAGAAACCTCAACATCCCTGGAAAGACCTTTCAGGAGGTCTGGCACTCAGTCAAAAACCCCTTTAACCCTTCAAAGACTGACAGAACCTCCAAATACACCACTAGGACCCCTGAAAGAACAAAGATCCTCAACAAATCCCAAAGATACCCTGAAATCCTCGTAAACGACCCAGGAAGCTCCTGGTACCACTGACCTCAGGACATCCGCCCCCCCCAGACTGCTGGGATCACCTGAAACCTCCTTCAGAGTGGAACCTTAGAGATACAATTATGGTTTAAAATTTGGGATACTCTCCGAAGAACAGCTGAAACCACCTGACGGACCCTTAAACATCTGTGAAGTCCTGTTCAGGAGTCCTGAACTGACCCAGACACCAGGAACCTGGAGTCTGAAACCACCTCAGAGACCTTCGGACCTCTGGACCTGGTCTTACCTTGCTGTGATACTTTCCCCGCCCCTTGTAGGTGTCGTCCCTCATCAGACTGGACAGGATGTCCTGCAGCTTCAGCTCCGCCAGGCTGAAACACAACAAGCCCCGCCCCCCCCACAGTCAGAACCAGGACCGGGACCGTCAGCAGAACCGGCAGAACAGAAAACAGAACAGACCTGATGTTGTGATTGGCCAGCTCGGTGATGAAGGCGGTCTCAGCCGGCGTGAGGAAGAGGAGGCTGCTGCCCTGGCCCCCGATACGAGCCGTCCGCCCCACGCGGTGCACGTACTCTGCCGCCGCCGCCGGGGGCGTGTACTGTACGCACACACACACACACACAATGTAATAATATTTTTTGGTTTTTATTAATAGAAGTCCTAAAATATCTGGAGATAACTGTGTGTTCACATGGACAGTTGAATCGAGCTGCTTAAAATCAGATTTTGGCATCTAATCAGACTTCTGTCCTTGTCCCAGTTTAACTGACGGGACTGTGTCCTCCTCAACACTAGGTGGCGATATGTGTCGTTTCAGGGGGTTAATACAGCCTTTCTGTTGACCTATTACGTCACAATAAAGTGGAGGAAGGTGGGAAACCAGCATTTTTGAACAACAAGAACAACAAGATGGATAATCGTGCAGCTCTGTTCATTTTGTACGTAATGTTCATGTTACTCGTTGTGCAGAGAAGGTGCTCACTGTCCCATATTCTCTCTTGATGGTTTTGAAGGGATATTCTTCTTCTGCGACCAGATTTTTTTTTGGATGTTTTTGTTCTGTGGTCATACGTCAGCGCAGGGGGTGGGGGGGTGCGTTGTTTTTGTCATACATGCCGGGTGTCTTAATGGGAGTTGGAGAACTCCGACATCAGTCGGACTAACACGTTTACATGCACTTCAGTCGTCCAGTTATGGTCAGATTAAGGCAATAATTTGTTTATTTCAAGTGTCATGTAAATATACTGAGTGAAAATAAAGGTGTGTATCCTTCAGCTGATCTGACATCAGGAGGAACAACAGGAAACAACCTTTAAAAAGTCCGATTTCTCAACTTATTGATAACGAATTAACACGTCATCAGAGAAATCTTAAATCTTTGTTAAAGGAACAAAGAAGAAACATTCACTCAAAGTGACAGAGAACAGTATTTTCTCTTTAATCATGATGAATTATTAGACCTGTTCAGCTCTCCAGGACCCCCTCAGTCTGAGTAATAACACTCACCTGTATGATCCAGGTGACCTGCGGCAGGTCCAGGCCTCGGGCTGCCACGTCCTGAAACACATTCACCTGTTAGAACTGAATATTAAACTTCAGGCACTGTGAGTTAGTGTGAGGAGCAGAAACTGACCGTACACAGCAGGACTCCATCCTGAGACACAGAGAACTGCTGGAACACCTCCGAGCGCTCCTGGTGGACAAAACAAACACACCTGAGGTCAGGGAGCGCTCCATCTGTACAACTGCACCTTCAGCTTCACAGCCTCAACATGTTTATCTGATAAAATTTCTCTCATTGTGTCTCTGCTGATCTGAACATGAAACACCTTTGATTCTATTTCCTCTAAAAACTTTTTAATAGAAGATTCAAAACATTTTTTTATTTATTAAACATGTATTTCTTGCTTTTGTAAAGAATGTTAAAATATGGAGACAATAAAAATATTTATCCTCAAACACTTTTCACTCGTTTTGATGAATATGTCATATGAAGCCGATTTATTATTTATTTTGTTTAATGAGACTGTCTACAATTTAAAGATAATAAAATAAACATATGGGGCTGATTCCACTAACCACTAACAAAACTGTGAAAATGTTTGGAAAAAAATAAAATGACCTAATTTTATTCTGTCAATTACTAAAGTGTACATATATCTTGACTTAACAACAGTGGTGACAGGAAGTAGAACAAAACGGGTTTCTGATACAGATCGGGTAGTGACAGACCCTGCCTGATACGGATTACGGAGCAGCATTCTTACCTCCTGCTTCATGTTGCCATGGAGACGCAGGAAGCTGAGTTGAGGCTTCTGATTTGCTGAGAGGACGGAGGTGAAAAGCGTGTGCAGGAACTCGACGGCTTCGCAGCTCGACACAAACACGATCAGCTTGTTGTTCTGAGAAAACTATAACAACAACAACGACATCATCATCATCATCATCATGTGACGGCTGTCGACCAATCCGCTCGCGGCGGGTGAACATCCTGAGCTCACCTTGCACTTGTCAAGGATGAAGGCGGCGAGGCAGACCAGCCGGACCTTACTGGGAACCACCACCACAAACTGCTGCAGGGACTCCGGCACGGCGAAGCTCTCTGATTGGCTGGCCGCGCCAAGGTCATCGGAGGTCACGGCAGAGCTGCAGGTGATGTCAGAGGAGGCGGGGCCAGACACGTGGATGCTGACTGGATCGTTGAGACAGACGTCCGCCAATCGGGTGACACCTGAAACACAGCGTGATGTTTTACTGACGCCAGACGCGATAAATGACTCACGCCGTCTCGTCTGAACGTTACTCACCATGTGAGAGCGTGGCGGACAGAAGCACGTTCTGCCGGCGTGGCCCGTTAGAGTTCAGACTGTTTAATATGACAGTCAGATCTTTCTCAAAGCCCAGATCCAACGTCCTGACAACAACAACAACAAGACATAAACAACATCAAATTATTATTGTCGAAAATGTACATATTTCATTGGTTTCAGAAATGGGCGTGGCAAAATGACCTACTAGCGCCCCCTAGAATTGAGCCCCTAAAACAGGTTTGTCGTAGAGATGAATTTGGTATATACAGTAGTGTTCAAAATAATAGCAGTCCAATGTGACTAACCAGATTAATCCAGGTTTTTAGTATATTTTTGTTGCTACATGGTAAACAAGGTACCAGTAGGTGCAGTAGATTCTCTGAAAACCAACAAGACCCAGCATTGGTGATATGCAGCTCTTAAGGCTGTGCAATTGGGCAATTAGTTGAAAGGGGTGTGTTAAAAAATATAGCAGTGTCTGCCGTTGAGTTTCCAAACTCAAAACTATTTTGTACAAACTTTTTTGTTTCTACGATTTAGCAATCCTGTGAATCACTCAACTAATATTTAGTTGTATGATCACAGTTTTTTATAACTGCTTCACATCTGTGTGGCATGGAGTCACCAACTTGTGGCTCCTTTCAGCTGTTATTCCACTCCAAGATTCTCTAACAACATTCCACAATTCGTTTACATTTCTTGGTTTTGCTTCAGAAACAGCATTTTTGATGTCACCCCACAAGTTCTCAATCGGATTAAGGTCCGGGGATTGGGCTGGCCACTCATAACTTCAATGTTGTTGGTTTGGAACCAAGATTTTGCTGGTTTACTAGTGTGTTTGGGGTCATTGTCTTGTTGAAACATCAATTTCAAGGGCATGTCCTCTTCAGCATAAGGCAACATGACCTCTTCAAGTACTTTGACATATGCAAACTGATCCATGATCCCTGGTATGAGATAAATAAGCCCAACACCATAGAAGAGAAACATGCCCATATCATGATGCTTCACTGTCTTCACTGTGTACTGTGGCTTGAATTCAGAGTTTGGGGCTCGTCTCACAAACTGTCTGTGGCCCTTGGACCCAAAAAGAACAATTTTACTCTCATCAGTCCACAAAATGTTCCTCCATTTCTCTTTAGGCCAGTTGATGTGTTCTTTGGCAGATTGTAACCTCTTCTGCACATGCCTTTTTTTAACAGAGGGACTTTGCGACTTTAATTATTCATTATGTTCATATATTGAGTTTGTTCGGTAGTTTTCAGAAGTGCACTTATGTTACATTTCTATATTATTATGTTATTATGTATTTTATGTTTTTTTATGGGCATATGTTGTTGAGAAGTTCAATAAATGCATGATGTTTAAGAATAGTTGAGCAGCCACAGTTCAGATCATTAACAGATTGTAAAAGTCGTCTCATATTTGAAACAGTTTGTTAATAACAAATGGATTTCCTGAGGTCTCTGCTGTCGGTCCCCCACTGTTTTATCTCAACCTCAAACAGCTCAAAACAATTACAAATAGATTTCTGTAGTGATTCAGACGACGTTTAAACTGAAGTTTCAGAGTTTAAACTGAAGTTCCAGAGTTTAAACCTGCTGCCTCCTGGTTCAGACACCGTTAGTTATTAGTTACCGGTCGGCCTCGTCCAGGACCAGCCAGCGGACGGC
The DNA here is from genome assembly GCF_030273125.1 of Centropristis striata. Classification (NCBI taxonomy): domain Eukaryota; kingdom Metazoa; phylum Chordata; class Actinopteri; order Perciformes; family Serranidae; genus Centropristis; species Centropristis striata. The sequence continues at coordinate 35,438,759 of NC_081523.1, read as the reverse complement.
GCTGAAGGCAATGCTCAGCGTGTTCTTGATGTGATCCACCAAACGACCAGGAGTTGACACCAGGATGTTGATGCCTTTACGCAGCCTGCACACACACACAGACACACACAGACACAGACACACACACAGGTCAGTGTCTGAAGCAGCTGTAGATCTCCTCTCCCAGCAGCAGCTCATTGCCACAAAAACAAGCACCAATTTTAAAAGCCAGCGAGTAGTCACAACAACATTTTTTTTTTTTGCATGAACAGCGACAGAAACTCAGCAGCTCTGCTCCTTCCATCTCTGTCTCCTTCCTTATTGTTTATGTTTGGCGCGTCTACGGTGTTAATTCCGTCATGAATGTGATGTGACAGTCCAAACTGTCATTAAGTGATTACGCGACGATTGAAAACCATACATCACCTCCAGAGTCTCGGAAATCCCTCTGGGGCCTATTTTTACTATGGAGACATGCCTAGACCTGCCACAATAACACATTTTTTAGGACGATGTATTTACCCAGAAACTATCATGATAAACGATAGTATCGTTGTATCGGTGTTGTTTTAGTTTTATAACCATATTAGAGCATAATAAGCTCATCCTTTTTCCACAGCATGAATTTTTAAATGCCAGCCACTTTTTACCCTGATGGAAACACGACTTAACAGTACCTGGCCTTCTCTGACTTCCTCTTCTCTCCTCCCATCAGGACTCCAGGGACAATCCAGGTGAATGGCTGCAAACACACACACACACACACACAAACACACACACAGATCATCATAAACTAATCTGATGATCCAAGAGTCGTCGAAAATGTTTTATTAAAGTCTGTTAATAATCAATTTGTTACCTTCAGAAGCTTCTGGAAGATCTGAAACGTCTGCTGGGCGAGCTGAGAGACAGACAGGCAGAGAGAAAGAGAGACAGACAGTAAATTGTGTTAGACAGGTGATAAACTAATAAACAGGCGTGTGTGTGTGTGTGTGTGTGTGTGTGTGTGTGCCTGTCTAACCTCTCTTGTGGGGACAATGATGACAGCCAGAGGACCGTCTGACCTGCTGACCTTCTGCTGTGTGGCCTGCAGACTCTGGACCAGCGGGACGGCGTAGGACAGAGTCTTCCCTGCGGAGACAAGGTTAGTTTCTCACCTGCAGCTATAGACTCAAACTGTTGATAAACTACATATAACTAATAACTAAACTAATAATAATAATAATAATAATGTTCTGACCTGATCCGGTCTGAGAGCGAACGATAGCGTCTCGTCCCAACAGAAGAGCCGGGATCGTCTGTTTCTGAACACTGGACACAAACACACACACACCATACACACACACAGACAGTTTGAGAGAGAGTTATGGTAGGAGCGGCAGCAGGTCTCGGGGCATCGTGACTCTGTCAACTCACCTGGTCACTGTGGAAACGTTCAGGACTTTGTTCAGTGTCGCCACCTGGTGATAGAAATCAGCCATTCAGAGACGAGAAGATGAAGTCAACAGGTGTGTGTGTCTGTGTGTGTGTGTGTGTGTTACCAGGTGTGGGTGCAGGTTCAGGTCTGAAAATGAGTCGCTGGTGAAAATCTTTTCCTTCAACTGAGAAACATCGGGCCTGAGAAGAGAAGAGAGGAAACATGTTTGACAGAAGCTGGATGAAGCTGATAACCCTCTGAGTGTGTCCCTTCCTCCTCTTCTCTGGCTGTGGTTTCTCTGTCTGCAAGTCTCTTCCATTGTATTATTTTGGATTAGAGTATTTAATCCACTTCAGCCATGTGCTCTTCCTCAGGCTCTGACCTGTTCTGGGCTCCTCGGTCCCAGTAAGGTTTGGTTTGGTTTAGCTTGATGCTTTATGTTGTCCTTTTCCTTTGTTCCACACTATCAATACCACTGCTTCTACACACTCCATAACCATATTCTTTAGTTTGGTTTCATTTGGTTTAATTTGATTTAATAAAGACGGTGTGGACTCCCTTTTTGTCCTGACTCTTAGAGCCAGGTCATGACAACCCTCTGACAGCAGCAGGTCCTGTCTGTGTGTGTCTGTGTCTCACCTGGTGATGTCTGGGATGTCAGGGTTGTGTTTGAACAGAGAAGACGTCTTGATGTTTCTTCCTGTTTCCTTCACTGTGTCCTCCTCACTCTTCTTTTCCTCTTTCTTCTTCATCTTCTTCTTCTTCTCTGTCGTCTTCTTCTTCGGTGGTGTCCTGTCAGTTTGCTCTGTGTTGGCAGTCTGGAACAGAATTATAATAAGAATATTTTAACAATAATAATAATAATGACAATATAATTACAATAATGATATTAGTAAATAATAATATTAATAGTAATAATAATAATAGTAATGATAATAATAGTAATAATATAAGGCAGCTCCACTAGCAGCAGTCTGTCTCGGATTAAAGTGTTTCTGCTCCGTCAGACAGTGGAGGGCCAGGAGGAACCTGATTGGTCGACAGGTGTGTTTACCTGTGTGTCAGCAGGGGGCGGGGCTTCAGGCTCCTCCTCTCTCCTCTTCTTAGAGCAGCTCTTCTTCTCCTCTGAGGAGGAGTCCATCCTCCTCTTCTCTGCATTCTGCTTCTTCTGCAGCACGAATAAACTCATCAGATCAGACTGAGACCATCAATCATCAATAATCAGTAATAATTAACATTAATAACCATCGATCACTCACACGGGCCCATCTCTGCTGAGCACTTAGAGGTTTCCTCCTGCAGGATGGAGAAGACGAAGAAACACTGCTGCAGATGTTCAGACACAGCTGATCTGAAGACATCATCATCTCACCTGAGACACACACACACAGGCACACAGCCACACACAGGCACACACACACAGACAGACAGACAGACAGACAGACAGACAGACAGACACAAAGACACACACACAGACGCAGAAACAAAGACACAGACACAAAGACACACACAGATTGTTAGAATATCACAGAAACATAACTGATGAAAAATCATATGCTTTTCATATTATTATATTTGATTAAATTATATGTCCGTTTATATCTAAAAATAAATAGTTAATTTAATTTTTCTTACTTGTTTTTTTAGAATATTTTATGTCTCTCTGTGATTTGTTTTATTTATTTTCATGCATTATTTTTGAATGTTTGTAGAATGTTGTGCTCTGTTGTGTTAATTGTTCTTTGTTTCTGTTTTATAAGGGATTGTATTAAAACAAACAAACAAACAAAAGACAGGTAAGAGTTGTTTGTAAACAAAGTGCAGTAGGACTTTACAACACCATCAGTTTGAACTCTGATCTCCAGTTTGAAGCATTTTAATGAATCGTTAGGTCAAAAGCAGATGAGAAACCGACAAATGTATCAAAACCACAAACATTTGATTCATGTGACTCCTGCCGAACCAAAGACTGACTCTTGTTAATGTGTTCACAGTTTAATTTTATATTCCATTAGCTGAGTTCACCTGTCTGCCAGGTGAGGAACCTTAAAGTGACACTTTTCTGAACAGAGTCTCGCGCGACGAGCATGTTAGCTCCAATTAAAAACAGAAATAAAACATAAAAACGTGCTGAGAGAGAGAGAGAGAGAGAGAGAGAGAGAGAGAGAGAGAGAGAGAGAGAGAGAGAGAGAGAGAGACACACACACACACACACACACACAGAAACACGTGTGTGCGTGTGTGTGTGTGTGTAGCTCAGTGACGCCAGCTTCATGCTAACAGCAGCAGCTTCCGGTCAGTTTGTAAACAGGTTTTACTTTATAAATTGAAAGATTAAAACATGAGAAAATAAAAATTGAACTCACCCTGAAACTCTCACACACACCGACACGCGTGGAAATCTCTTCCTGCTACGTCACGGAAGCCCCGCCTCCTCCACAGCTGGTTTTGTGGACATGCGCAGAAGAGTCACGTCTTATTTTGAAAGGGTTTAGTTTTCTTTTTTATTTATATAATTTAAACTTAAACGTAACCCGAACACATGCAGGAAACTTACTTAAATATGTTTCATATTATGGAAATAAATAAATAAATAAAAATATTTCAACAAATGTTGAGAAATAAAAAATAAAAAAAGTAATAATAATAATAATACATTTGATTTTTCTAGTGCTTTTATAAGGTACTCAAAGTCGCTTAACATAACAATGTTGAGACACAAGTCTTTGGAGTCAAAATAATAACAATAATAATAATGATGATAATGATGATAATAATAATAATAATAATAATAATAATAATAATAATAATAATAATAATAATAGAATAGAATAAAATAATTTAATGGTTTTTACCAATTTATGTTTTGTTTTTTTTATCAGTATGAATACAATAAAGTGTTTATATTCACACAGTGACAGGAAGTTATTAATGTGCAGAATTCAGTTATAACTTTATTCGACATTTTATGGATTTTTTTTCTGTTGAACAGGAATCACATAGACATTATTTAATTATTATATTTTAATATTATTATACTATTATTTTACATACATAGATGCAGGACAGACTCAGGGGAGGACAGACACACAGACCTGCAGACCAGGTCCAGGTCTTTGACCCTGCCCTGAACAGAGTCCACAGTCTCTGCATGAGGACAGACTGTCTCATGTCTCTGCATGAGGACAGTCTGTCTCGTGTCTCTGCAGGACGACAAACTGGCATTTGTCTTTGCATGAGGACAGTCTGTCTCCGGTCTCTGCATGAGGACAGTCTGTCTCGTGTCTCTGCATGAGGACAGTCTGTCTCCAGTCTCTGCATGAGGACAGTCTGTCTCGTGTCTCTGCAGGACGACAAACTGGCATTTGTCTTTGCATGAGGACAGTCTGTCTCCGGTCTCTGCATGAGGACAGTCTGTCTCCAGTCTCTGCATGAGGACAGTCTGTCTCGTGTCTCTGCAGAAGGACAAACTGGCCTTTGTCTTTGCATGAGGACAGTCTGTCTCCAGCCTCTGCAGGAGGACAGACTGTCTCGTGTCTCTGCAGGAGACGGGGACAGTCTGTCCGTCATCCCATCAGCAGCCGTCAGGTCTCGTTTTTGTCCCCGCCGCTTCCTGTTCCTGACAGGACGTTATAAATAGAGCTGTCAGTCAGGAGACGCCGCTGGGACACGGAGACGCCTCGGAGACGCTGCCGAGGATTAATTATAGTCATTTTACCAAAAACGCTCACTTTGAAGTGCGACGTTTCAATCATGAGCAGGAGAAATAAACGAGAGATTTGAACATGAAGGTTTGAAGTAAACGAAGTAAAACGTCTCTCAGATGTGACAGAGACATCATCTGTCCGTCTCCTGAGGACACGTCGTCTCACACGCTTTTATTTTGGTACATTTATCCATCATTCAGATATATTTATATGTTCAGCAGCTTCTGATTCACTCACAGATATCAGAGAGAGTATAAAAGGAACAGAAACTAAATCATATTTAACATAAAGTCAATAAATATAATGAGACGCAGCAGAAAACTGAAATATAACACTATTATTTCTACAAACTAAAATTGACCATAAAAATATGAATATTAGTGAAGGACGTTATTTTAAGATTCGTCATGAAACACAAAGATTTATTTAAACATCTGAAATCAGTTTCCATGATTTTATTGAAAGTCTGTATCTCCAAAACAGACGAAACAAATGAATCTTATCTCTCTAATAACATATAATAACATAATTATATATAGTGTACATAGTACATAGGCTTGTTGTTTGCATGATTACATGATATTTCCTGTATAACAAATGTTAGAGGTGAATTTCATTTTTGTTTCAGTGATGATCACTGATTTTGATACTTTTAAAATTATTTTTGCACAGTCAGAATTTTAAAATCATTGAAAAAACCACAAGTATTGAATAAGTTTGTGTTTATGAAACACTCTGATTTACAGTCTGATGGTTTCTGTCTTTAACACTTTATTGCTATTATAATTATTATTATAGTTATTATAGGAGCTCAGATTATACTGACAACCTTCAAATAATAGAAAAAAAAACCTGACACCCTCACCAACATTTATACCATAATGTAAGAATAAGAGTGATTGTCACTAGTTTTATTAAACGCTGATAATTAAGATTATATTATTAAGATCCACGAAAATGATCGATTAAAAGATGAACAAACAAACAAACAGTTCAGAATGAGAGGAATTAATTAAACAGATAATAATAATAATGAGAATAAGAATAAGAATAATTGTCACTCAGTTTGTGTTCGGACATTAAAAATAAAACCTGGATGTTTACTCTGAAACTAACTGACGTCTGATTTAAACGTTTCTGAATATTTTCACATTTCTGTTTCTCAGCTGAACTCTGAGACGAGTTTCTGGAGACGCTGCTGCCTGAGGGGACGTCTCATCACACTCACTCACTTACACACACACACACACACACACACACACACACACACACACACACATCTCCTGAGAGTCAGTGTAAGTGTGTGTGTCACAGGTTTCTGATTCTCTCCTTCAGACTCATTAGACTTCATTACCCACAAGCCCTCTGTGCTGACCCACAGACAGCAGGTTATTATGTCTGTATCCCAATGTCAAGGAAGGATCCTCAAACGTCTGAATCTGAAGGATTCTAAGTCCAGGATCCTCCGGAGGACAGAGCCCTTCTGTTGGATGCTTGTGTGTATCCCCCGAGTACCCATAATGCCTTGCGGTCACCGGTCTACCGGGAGATTTAAAAGCAGAGGAGCAATATGCATTAAAATATCTAGGTATTTTCAGTTTACACTGAATATTTGTTATCACATAACTTACAAAACTTATGTTCAAAGTCAAGAGGGAAATATGCATAAACAAATGCCAGAATATTTAGCTAAAAGATAATAAACATCATCTTGATACATTACCAGTTTAGTTAATTGATGCGTCTCAGTCACTAAAATTATTACTGTTAATTCAAATGCGTCAGATGATGATGTACTATGTGTAAAGTATCCGTAGCTATGCCATTCAGACAGTTATACATGTTTATTGTGTTAACAGACCGACTGTCTCCGTTATTGTTATTTGTAAATAATTGTTATTGTTATTTATAAATAATTGTAATTGTACTGTAAAATTTAAAAAAGAGAAACAGAACACATCTCGCTGCTTTTATGAAACTAAATATTGGCCAAATTCAGCCAGGATCAGTGAAATATTCAGGTTTAATCCACTTTGTGGCTTTTATTTGCTAAATCGTGGAGATTCAACCTTAAAGCATCTTCTTCCATTTCCACTAATTTATATATAAATATATTTACTAATATGTGTCAGAATACTGATGCCAAAGACACATCATGTCTCAACTGGAGACTGGAACTCGAAATTGCAACGCTGAATTTAAGAATCCAGTTTACACAATGAAACACACCTGCACACTGAAGGCTCCATTTGTGGTTATTACAGTGATAGGAAGGACTCTGGTCTCTGAAAGACCAGACTCCAGAGGAAGGATCCTTGACTTTGGGATAAAGCCGAAATCTCAGTAGCAATAACCCATGAGCAGGCAGAGGGAGGGGGCGGGGCTACAGGCTGACGGACAGCTCACTGTTGGGTGGACTGAAACGCTCTCAGCTGGTCTGGTTTTCCAGGAGTTTTCCCGCACGAATTGTTCACATCATGCAGAAAAAAATAGACCGAAACCAGATCAGACCTCATCTACAGAGAGACGACTGAGAACTGAGCAACACAAAATTTTTTATTAGTTACAAACCAGGAACATGCTGGGTCCAGGTGGGTCAAGGTGAGTCCAGGTGAGTCCAGGTGGGTCAAGGTGAGTCCAGGTGGGTCAAGGTGAGTCCAAGTGAGTTCAGGTCGGTCCAGGTGAGTCCAGGTGGGTCAAGGTGAGTCCTCTTGTCAGTCAGCTGTAAGTCTGCTCTCCAGAGCCTCGAACACAGAGTGAGGATCCTGATCAGCATCAATATGAGCCGCATCTGGATACACTGACTGTACACACACACACACACACACACACAGAGTGAGGATGGACATGCATGATGCTCTGTGAGTGTGTGTTAACTCATGCTAATTTCAGTTAGCGTGCCAATAGAGATTCTGATTGTATGTTAGCATGTAGCTAACGGACTAGCTGCTGGTTTTCTGTTACATGTTGTAGCTGATTTAACAGTTCGTCAGTGTGTGTGTGTGTGTGTGTGTGTGTGTGTGTGTGTGTGTACCTGCAGGGCAGCAGTGTGAGTCCTGTACTGTGTGATTGTGTGTGTCACGGTGTGTGTGCTGTCCTCTGGTCTGGTCTTCAGCCTGTTCTGAACCTCAGAGCTCGGAGCTGGTCGGCTCACAGCGTGGAACCTACACCACCACATCCACAGGTATACAGGTATACAGGTACAAGTGTTAGTGTAGGGACTGTTGCTGACAGTGTGTGTGTGTGTGTGTGTGTGTGTGTGTGCGCGCGCACATGGTTTCTGAGTCACTGACCTCTGTCCACTCACAGGATCTGTGGCTCTCAGACTGACTCTCTCTACACACACTTCATCCGTCAGCTCCAGGAAGAACACTCTGAGGACAGGTCAGAGGTCACACAGAGGTCACATAATAAATGATGAATATGTAAAAAGTTCATGTTTGACAGAGCTTTCTCCACTGCTGCTCCAACCCTCTGGACCTCCCTCCCTACTCACATCCACAATTCAGACTCACTCCACGCCTTCAAAAATCTACTCAAAACTTTTTCAAGATGGCTTACAAGACCTAAACTCATAATCTCTCATCTCTGTTTCGTTTTTTTTTTTTTCTGCATTTTGTGTTTGTGTGTCTCAACTCTGTTATGTTAAACGACTAAGCGAGTACCTTTTAAAAGCACTATAAAAAACCAAATGTATTATTATTATTATTATTAATAATAATAATAATAATAATAATAATAATAATAATAATAATAATAATAATAATAATAATAATAATAATAATAATGATAATATTGACACTGTGACTAACATCAGATGTTTGGTTCTGTGGTGGGTCTGAGGCCTCCAGGTGAGCCAGGTGTGGGTGTCAGTACCTGTTGGGCTGGTGCTTGGACTGGGCCAGGCTCCGGGCCTGCTGCAGGTCTCGGGGGAAGCCGTGGAGGATCCAGCCTCTGCAGCTGCAGTCGGCTCGGCTCAGACGCTCCTCCAGAACCTGCAGCACCACAGAGTCTGGAACTGGACCAGCAGGCCAGGAGTCAGTAACCAATCAGCAACAACAACAACAACGGTATTAAAGAAACAACACAGTGCATGTTGGCCTGCAGCTCAGTGAAGCAAGTGTGTGTGTGTGTTTTTAATAATTAACAAGTTCCTGTGTTCATCATGGGGCCTCATGTATCAAAGAGTGCGTAGCTTTCATACTGAAAGATGGCGTACTCCCAAAACTAGGAAAGTACGTACGCAAACTCACCTCCACATGTATCAAACTGTTCTTACGCCAGGTTCAGCGCACCTTTCCTTGATACATCACAACCAGCGTAGAACTGAGCGCACATGCACCAGCCACCAGCCACGCCCCGGCTCCTCCCACAAATGAATACGCAGATGACATTCAAATGACTATAAATCACCGCCATGCCCGCTGATTATTGACAAAACAATGGCAAATCAACGTGCTGCCACTGCTCGCGAGGGGGACGTGGTGATCTCTGAGGTGGAGGCTGGAAAATGAGCTTGTTGGTGCCTCAGGTCTGGGATCAGCAACAAGGTGTCACTGTGGCTGTTAATGCAGCCGGATCAGAGAAGGGTCCCTCAACACATGCCTTGTAAATACCACCGTTGTTTCAGTCTCTTTACAACCGATAGAGCAGTCAGTGCATAATGTGTGCCGGAATCGTTTTTACGCATCAGTTGAAAAGTCACTCTTAACTTGTTGTCCTAATTAAACATCACATACAGGATCAAATATGCACCACACCTGACTTATTCTGAAAGGATTTCCCACACACGTTTTTTCTCCGGGTAAAGAGGGATCTGTGTGCCATGGATCGCTGTACAACTGCAGCGTTAACATTTCCATGTTAAACCAAAGGGGAAACAATGGGTGACCGGGACTTTGACACAGTGGTTAAGGCATGTTATCTGTGAAAAATTTGTGCGCTCCATATTAATCAGAATCAGAAATACTTTATTGATCCCTGCAGTAAAAAAATAGTGTAAATAGCAAAATATATAGACTTGAGAAAATATACAATCTTCTATAAAAAAAAACATTTATATACTGTATATATATTCAGAACGGGTTATTGAGGGTGGAGAGTGCCATTTTTCCTCCATTGACCGAGAGCTATACACTGTAAACACAAAGCCAGTTGTGTGTAGTTTGAGTTTAGATGTGAAACACGTTTTAAATAAAGCATAAAAGAAAGTAGTTTCCACCAAACAAAAGTTTGCGGTACCACAGCACATTCTCACGGCAACTCGAAAGGTTGCGAAGCTCTCCGCACATTCTCACGGCAAGTTCACTTGTGGTGTACGCGTTGATACATGAGGCCCCAGGTGACCTGCAGAACAACTGAGTCTCTATCAGAGAAGATTCATGTTTCTATTATTTACTGCCAGCTGCTCATTATCAAACACACACACACACACACACACACACACACACACACCCACACACACCTGTCACATGACTCTCTGTAGAGGATGTGAACAGTGAGAGTGATGGGGAGGATGTGTGAGTGTGTGTTTGTGAGGCTGCTGGGACACACACAGGAATCAAACTGCTGGGGTACCTGGCCTCCCGCCCTCCAGGTACGGTTGGATCTGTTCTCCCAGAGCTGAACCATCAGCTGCTGCAGACCTGAGCAGCCGAGCACAGCACACTGAGAGAAAGACCAACATTTATAATTATTCACTGAGGTCAAAAAACATTTTATAAATCTGATTTGATGTTACTGTGTGTGGTTGTGGTTACAGAGAAAAATAGAGCTTTTCAGTGAAACCAGTGACTAAAATAATGACTCACATTAAGCTCAGTCCGATAGTGAACTAGTGAAAATAAACTAATCCACATTTTTCTGGGGACCCTGGAGGTCCCTAAAGAGAGAGAGAGAGAGAGAGAGAGAGAGAGAGAGAGAGAGAGAGAGAGTGTGTGTGTACCGTCCACCATCTTGTATCTCTCTGACAGCAGTCTGGCCTGGTGACTCTTCCCCGACCCCGGAGGACCCAGCAGGAGGATTCTGGGAGTTCTGGAGCGACAGCGAGTCTTGATGAAAGCCAGCACTGAGACACACACACACACACACACACACAGGATGTAGTTTACCTGAGTAATGATCTGACTTCAGGAGGAAATCCTGCAACTTAAGTTCAACACTAACAGAATGAATCCTGCAGATTATATGAATATAGATGAACCATCATCACATTTGAGGAGCTCTCCAAACA
>NC_081523.1:35372424-35422424 GCF_030273125.1 Centropristis striata | reverse complement strand
CTACCAGAAACTCCAGCAGGGGGAGCTGACGGCTGCAGAGGCATTTGGGTCCATTCATTTCAATACAAAATGAGAAAAAGTAAAAAACTTCTCACTTGATTTATTACCTCAGAAATGTAGCACTATGGTCTCAATCACTAGTAAAAAATCTTCTTCAAGAAAATCTGTAATCTGTTAATAGTGTAAATAATGGCCTCATTTAGAAGAAAATAGAAGATTTGGGGCGTGGCTTCCTTTGATTGACAGGTCACTAACAAGGCGAGCCGTCATCAGGGGAGAAGCAGAACAATGCGTATCCACGGCAACGTGTTAATAAAGTTATATATATATTATTTATACTGTCTGTGGCCGGACAGTGCCTGGTCGGGGCTGCTTGCGCAAACTCATTGGGGCGTTTAGGTGACAGACGAGCTGCTCTGTGGTTGGTCAGAGATCTTGTTAATGACGAGGTTATTTCTGACCACAGGAAGTCCCGCCCTGTGTCCTCAGAGAGCAGAGGATCAATCTGCTGATCAGTGCAGCTGTGTTGTTGTTGTTGTTGTGGTGTGAGCGTTGTTGACAGCAGCGTGTCTCTCTTTCAGGCGGCGGCGGTGATCAGAGGCGGCATGCGGCGTGCTGATCAGCGCTGACAGGAAACAGGCCGTGATGCTAATGAGGAGCAGCAGAGAGGACGAGCCCGAGTGAAAATAATACACGTGATGTGACAGCAGAGTGGCCCTTTGATCAGACCGTCCCCGGGGACACACAGGACGACTACAAGCCTGCTGGGAACCGTAGTAGGACACACAGCTACCAGAGAGATAATTATTATCATCACACAGAGGATCAGACACACAAAGACACACAGATACAGAGACACACAGACACACACAGACACACACAGACAAACACAGAGAAACAGAGACACACAGAGACACACACAGAGACACAGAGACACTCAGAGACACACATAGACACAGAAAGACAGAAAGACAGAGAGACACATAGACACACACAGACACACACAAAGTCACACAGAGACACACAGAGACACACAGTCACAGAGAGACAGAGACACACACAGAGACACACAGAGACACACAGAGCCACACAGAGCCACACACAGAGTCACACAAAGACACACACAGAGACACACAGAGACACACAGAGTCACAGAGACACACAGAGACACACAGAGTCACAGAGACACACACAGAGAGACAGAGACACACAGAAACACAAAGAGACACACAGCATGTTCAACATGAGGACAGAAAACAGCATCAGGAAGCAGCTGTAGTGTGACAGTCCTCTTTCTAACACTACGTGGTGTTTCTCTGGTGTCTGTCTCACCTTGTTGAAGCAGTCCACCTCCTTCAGTCTCTGTTGGATTACACTGACCAGCAGCTCAGCAGGAAGCTCCTACACACACACACACACACACACACACACACACACACACACACACACACACACACACACACACACAAGCACACACACACAGACACACACACACACACACTGATTGTAGTTTGATTATGGTGATGATAATCTGAATGTGAAGCATTGAACCAGCAGCAGGATCTAACACATTCATTAAACATATTAATGCAACAGGAATATTAAAAACATCACATTTCACTGAAACACACTGACTTTAACTACATTAAGCTGACAGACAGTGGAGTATTAGTACTGTTACTGCAGTAAAGTATTCTGAGTACTTCTCTTAGGCCACTGAAGAAGAGAAATATGATCCAAGATTCATCCAAAGAAAACTTTTATTCTGCAGCCTGGAACTGTTTTAGATCCTCAGTCTGACACACATCTACTGTGTGTGTGTGTGTGTGTGTGTGTGTGTGTGTGTGTGTACCTGCTGTGTGTGTATGCTGCTTTCTGATTGGTGCAGCAGGAGACTCTCCGTGTTCACATGGACAGCTCTGAGCTCAGCACTCAGCCTCTTGGCCTGAACAACAACAACAACAACAGAATCTTGTTACATCTGATACATAAGAACAGAGTGTACAAAGAAAATCACGAGATCATCAGAGTTTAGTTTAGTTTCTCTGTATTTGACAGTAAACCACCTGGTTCTATCACTTTAAACATGGTTCATATTTTAAACATGGTTCAGTTCTGTGACTGTTCAGATATGTGAGAAACACTGATTAAACATATTTACAATTACAATAATTACTTAGATTAGAATTAAATCTTAAAATGTTGTCAAAATAAGACTTCCGGTCTTGGTAATCATTAGAATAAGAGCATCTGACTGCAGGGAAACTGCACAGGTCAGTTAGAGAAATGTATGTTCCTGAAAAAACAAGGAATTAATAAAAATAAAAAATATATAAAAAGGAATGAAAACAAGAAAGTTTTTGAAGAAATGAATAAAAAATAAAAAAGTTAAAAGAATGAATAAAAGAAAGAAAAAATGAATACAAAAAGAAAAAGTTAAAAGAATGAATTGAAAAAGAATGAATAAAAAGAGAAAGAAAATACAAAGAAAAAAGTATAAAATAAAAAATAATAAAAAGTAATGTGAACAAGAAAGGATTTTAAAAATTGAATAAAGTTAAAAGAATGAATAAAAGAAAGAAAAAATGAATAAAAACAGAAAACAGAAAGTACAATTATTACCAGTAGAAACTGTTTTCAGAGATATCTTCAATTTTTACTCTCCAAACTGAATGTATCTGAATCTATTTTAAAGCTATCTGTAAATCATTTTTAACATTTAATAACTATCATTTGAACTCATGATAGTGTTTTGTGATTTCCATAAAGTTCTGTAAGTCAAAGTGCATTTCTCATATCAACACTGTTCAAATAAAGTCAGAAAACACTGAGACTGTTGGGCAGCATCATGAGGAGAGGATTTATGGAAAAATGACTAAGGCCGTTATTATGGGAAGGTGACGATATCCAACATATATGACGATATCCAATATATATATATATATATATATATATATATATATATATATATATACAGTTTTGTACATATCTGAAATAAGAATTATTGATATTCACAGATATTCACTGTGGATATCTGAATTATTGTTTTTGAATGACTCACCACGGTGTGTTTCCCCACAGCTGGAGGGCCCAGCACCAGGACCCTGGGGACTGACACACACACACAAGCACGCACACACACATTAGATGAATATATATTCATTTACATTTAAAATGTTGTATATGTGAAGGACAGTAGAGATTCAGGTGTTTTATATCATAAGTGAACAATTATTTAAATGAAGATTTGAAGATTGTTAATTTTTAATGAGCTCCAAACAGAGGTCATAATATGAGTTTAGGTGCTGAAATAAAATAATTTAAAATAATATCCAATAACATATTTCAGTTGAAATGAAAGCATGTTAAAGTGGAGTCACAGCACCACCTGGTGGCTGCACTGCACACACACACACCCGTCAGCGTGTGATACTTACAGAATAAATAATCTCAGACCTCAAACTCATTATTTGATCATTTATATTAAAATCAATATAATTTGATATCAATATAAAATATATTTTTTAATCCTAATCCATTGTTTCTAACATTTTTTTCTTATTTTCCTTGTGTTTTTTATGTTTTTTGTGTTTTTATTGACCTGTCAGTCATCTGTGATAGATAGATGGACAGACAGACAGACAGACAGACAGACAGACAGACAGACTGACTGACTGACTGACTGACTGACTGATTGGGATGTGGTGACTCACTGTCTGTGCTGCTCCTCTGAAGCAGGTTGATCATGTGACTGATGGGATCTTCAGGCTGATCCATCACCAGGCTGCACAACATGCTCTGAAACACACACACACAACAGTGTGTTAGTGTCTGTGTGTGTGTGTGTGTGTGTGTGTGTGTGTCAGCAGGTGAACTACACCTCGTCTCTACCTGCAGCAGGTGGAAGACGTCGTGTTTGTCGGCGTAGACAGAGATCTCTGGAGGAATCCTCAGAGGTCTCACCGTCTCATCCATCACACTCTGACGCTGGTTTCTCCTGAAGTACCATGAACACATCACAGATACTACAACAACAAACTGCAGAAATGTACTCAGGTACTTCTACTTTACTACTTTAGAGTATTCCCTCTTTATGTAACTTTATTCTTCTACTCCACTACATTTATCTGGCAGCTTTAGTTACTTTCAGGTACAGATTTAACATGAAAACATGATCAATTTGAAATGATTATAAAAGCACATTAACAGGATATTAAGTAGTTAAAATGACAACAGTAACATGCTGATTACAATAATGTATCAATAATAATAATACAATCATGTATTTAGACTATATAAAGCTGCATAACGTGTACTTTTACTTTTGATACTTTAACTACATTTTGATACTTTTGTACTTTTACTGTAGTGGAGTCATTTCAAAGTGCATATTAGTACTTCTACTGCAGTAATCTGATTACTTTACTTCTATTATTAGATAGAAGTAAAGTATTACCAAAGTAATCAGATTACTTAGTACTTCTACTGCAGTAATCTGATTACTTTTCCAGACTGCAAGCTGATTAATAGTAATGTTTCAAGTCAGAATTATCAGAAAAGCCGTTCATGTTTCACTTTGAACTATTTTCTGACATAAAAGTATTTGAGAAAATAATCGGCAGATTGACAATGAAAATAATAATTAATACCATTCATCATTATTATTTACCAGAAAGTACCGTTATTACCTTTAACCCTTTGATACAGAGGCAGAAACGTGAGGAAACTGAAAAAGAAAAATACAACTTAAAGTGTTTCTATTTGTGTACAGACAGTAAAACAAAAAGCTAACAGCTAACCTTAACAGAGTGAATATCAATATTAATGTAAATATGAAACTTTGTTTTTCTGTTTTTTTTAAACGCAGGAAACACAAACAACCGTTAAATATTAATAAACCCACCTGGAGCTGAAACGTCGCTTAAACCTGCTTTTGTTAAAATAATCACAATTAAAAGCCTGTTTAACGTCTAACGGCCGGTTGCTAAGACAGTTTACTTGTTGCTAAGGAAAAACGTCATCAGCGTCGTGAGGGGCGGGAACCGCGCAGGAAGTCTCTAACGGACTTTATTTTAAAATTAAAACAGAAAGAAGAAATATAAAATGTTGCGTCACAAAAAACAAGAACATTATGTAAGAAAGTTTTAGTTTTGGTTCATATTTTAATATGTAACCAGAATAGAATTAAATCTTTAAATGTTGTCAAAATAAGACTTCTGGTCCTCGTAATCGTCAAAATAAGAGCATCTGACTGCAGGGAAACTGTTAGAGGAATTCAACGTTCCTGAAAAAAGAAATAATTAATAAATATAATAATAAAAATGAATGAAAACAAATATTGAAGAAAAAGAATGAATAAAAAAGAAAAAAATTACAAGAGTACATTTTAAAAAAGAATCAATAAAAAGACAAAGAAAAACAAAGAAAAAAGTTATTAAAAAATACATAAAAAGGAATGAAAACAAGAAAGTGTTAAAAAAGAATGAATAAAAAAGAAAAAATGGAGAAAAAGGTTAAATGAATAAAAAGAGAAAGGGAAAAGTAAAAATATAAAAAAGGAATGAAAGGTTGTTTTGAAAGTGTTTTAAAAAACAATGAATAAAAAAGAAAAAACAGAGAAAAAAAGTTAAAAGAATGAATAAAATAAATTTAAAAAATGAATAACAGAAAGAAAAACAAATAGAGAAAAAAGTTAAAGGAGTTGATGAAAAATAATAAAAAGGAATGAAAACAGGAAATTAAAAAAACAATGAATAGAATAGTTACAAGAATTAATTAAAAAATGAATAAAAAGAGAAAGAAAAAAAGAAAAAACTAAAAAAAATTAATGAATAAGAAATTGAGTAAAAAAAAAGTAATAAAGAGAGTATGAATAAAAAACAAAGGATGAAACAAAAGGAATACAAATATTAATCAGGACACAAACATCAGATTTTAGGAGTTTTTATTTCTCATGTTCACAGTTTTACATTCGTCTTTAAACACAACGAGCTCAGAAGTTTCCTGACAGACAGTAGGTCCCTGAACACAACAGGACGTCTTTGGTCTGTCTGTGACGTCACATCCTGTCGCCGGAAGCTTTGGTTTAAAGGTTTAGAGGGTCAGTCTGACATCAGGATCATGAAGTTTATGAGTGAGGAAGCAGCAGTTGAACATGTTTCTGCTCAGCGTCTCTGACAGACGTCTGAGCTGTGAACCTGAGCAACGTTAAGGAACATTTATAACCAGTTAATTAAGGCTCATTACTGGATCACAGGACAAACACCTTCACTGGCTGATTATTAAGGCTTTTATATGGTCACACCACAACCATCTGAAATGATAATAATAATAATAATCTGTCTGAGAGATGAGATGTGGGATCTGAACGTCAGGAGATGACTGAATAAATTGGCACTTGATATCAGAAACATGACGACGTGCAGCTGCTTCCAGAGGAGAAATAAAATATTTGTAATAATCCCAAGTCTGTTATTTATCATGATGAACTTCCTGAGAAAGTCATTTAGTGTTTCCATGCTTCATTTTTGGCTTCATGTGTTTCATGTTCATCAGCTGCTGTTTAACTGAATAAAGTGTAAAAGTTTCCCTTATATTTGGCGTTAATAATCTGATTCTGACAGTAACTCTGGACCTCTAGTCGCTTCAACAGCAGAACATGATTCAAATGTCTATTTATTTCTGCACTGAAATATTTTTTAATCACTTTCCCTGCAGATAAAGTTAATAGTCATGTTTTTGTCTTTATATGTTGTTAAAACGTTTTAGAGGAACTAAATTCATGACTTAATCTTCAAATGAACGATTATTTTGTTTTGCTTCATTCAATTTTTCTGTATGTTAATATAATTAAATATATAAAGAAATTGTTGTTAAATATTATGTCACAAGTGTTTTGCTGTTTTAAATCAAAAGGAAAAGTTTCACCTTTGTGTGTTTTTTCTTGAATTTATTGCGTTTTGTAGATTATTATCATAAATCAGATCAAATGTTCAAAATGAGCACCAGAGCTCGATAACAGATTAAAGCTGATGATTATTGTTTAACATGTAGAAAGAAATCAGTTTGACACAAACTGCTCAGATAAAGCATGTAGCTTAGCATGTTAGCAGTCAGCTCAAGCCTCAGTCTGTCTGTAGAATAATGGTTTTATCTATCGGGGCGACTGAAGGTCCTGATGTGTTTCAGATCAGCTCTTCCACTAACCGCCCTGTGATTCTGACACTTTTGGTTCAGCAGAAGCTTCACAAATGAACATGTTTATGACTTTGAGGCAAAGCTGCGATCAGCAGGAGGAGGAACGACCATCACCTCTGAGTCTGGTTAGCAGCTGATTAAGACACAGAAAAGCTTCAAAACTCATGTTTTATGTTGGAGACAATCTACCCACTGAGTTATTATTCACCAGAAACACTTTCAGGACAAGGGACGCGACAGGTCTGGTTTAGGAGAATTAAAGACACCTGAAGGTTTTTATGGGCCTTTAGCATTAGGCTGCTAATTGCTGTTAGCTACATTTATTTTCACCTGATTTCAAGATAATTTCAAACTTCTTCTTTTTTTTACTGTAACATAGGCTGTATTGTTGTTGGGGTTTTTTTGTAGCTAAAAAAACAACATGTTACAGTAAAAAAAAGAAGTTTGAAATTACCTTGAAATCAGGTGAAAATAAATGTAGCTATACATTCTGCTACATTTCCAGGTTCATAATAAAACAGCAGCATTAGGCTGCTAACAGCTGTTAGCATTAGGCTGCTAACATCTGGAGCAGCTGATTCTATCCCCACCTCCACCTGACTCACACTGCTTCTATCTCCTTCTCCTCCTCCTGCTCCTCCTTAGTACTCTGGCAGCGTCTCGTCATAGTCCATGATGCTCAGCTCGTGTCTCCTCTGGCGGACGGCGAACGTGAGGTCAGCGGGCGGTGCTGGCGGTCCGGGGGGGGCGGAGCCTCGGTTTGGCGGCTCTGTCTGAGGACTTCCTGCGAGGAGCGTGGCCTCCTCTGCCTCCTGGCCCAGAGGAGGGCTCTCTGGCTGCGCCTCTTCCTCCATCTCCTGCTCCTCCATCTCCTGCTCCTCCTCCTGCTCCTCCTCCTCCTGGCTCCGATTGGTCGGCCTGAACAGCTGGCGAGCTCGCTGCTCCAGGAAGGATCCGACGGCGAGCGGCGACTCGATGGGGGAGAGGGAGAGGGGGGAGGAGGAGCAGGAGGGGAGGAGCAGCGGGGAGGTGGAGAGCGCCTCCACGCCGCCATTTATGATCCCCACAGAAGAAGAACAGAAGGGGCGGGGCTTGTAGCTACCATGAGGAGCCGGTAAGACGCCGCCGCCGTTCGGCCTAAAGAAGAGAGATGACATCACATGAGTGAGTCAGTTACCAACTAACTTCACTATCAAACTGTACAACCTTTACTAGCTAACTAACGTTACTAACTAAATAACTTTACTAACAAACTAACTTTACAAACTTCTGTATGAGGCACCCTGTGACATCATGCTCTTTACCTGACGTCCTGCGGCCGGCTGTGTGTGTGCGTGTCGGCGTGTGTGTCCAGGTGCAGCTGGCTGTACAGGTGCAGCGTCTCCGTCTGGAGCGCCTGAGTGACTCGCCGCAGAGCACCGCAGCGGCTTTCGCACGCCGCCAGCTCCGCCCTGACACAACAAAAACAACAACAACAACAACAACACATCAGTACCTGTTTACATGATCACTGACTGGAGGACTCGGGGAATGGAGGACTCTGACCTGCTCTGGGCCTTGGTGTCTTCCAGCAGGGTCTTCTGGTCCAGGATCAGCTGGTCCCTCTTGGCCAGCTGACCCTCCAGCTCTGCTATCCTGTGATTGGCTGCTTCCAGCTTCTGTCTCTGCTGCACGTCACTGTCCTTCAGGCACTGGAACTCCTTACCCACACTGCACTGCAGCATGGATGCCTCCTACACACACACACACACACACACACACACACAGAACGTTATGATGTATAATAATCACCTGCTGTACATTAACCCTTAACTCATTTGTATGCAGAATGTTTGTCTGTGTGAAATATATATATATATATATATATATATATATATACAGACAGTAGTGTTCAATATAATAGCAGTCCAATGTGACTAACCAGATTAATCCAGGTTTTTAGTATATTTAGAAGCCTCAGGGCAATCGCACCAAGCACTGGTCCCATACAGCAATAGCTGTAGGGACCAGTGCTCGGGGAAGCACTACTGTTATACTGTGGATTTTTTCTTCTTCCTCTTCCGGACGCAATTTTGTCCCGCTACTAGTCCTACAACTTGAAGAGTTGCAGGACAAATTATATATCAAAACGTGCGGTTTGATCGGGATCGGTGTGCTATTACTTTTCTCTACAGAATACGAAAAACTGCCCAAAATTTTGCATTGAATGAATGGGACAGCTGAGAAAAAATGAGGACAATAATTGGAGATTTTTAAACGTCTACTTCTCCAGCATAATTTCACCTAGAGACTCCATTTAAACTTTAAACAGTAGACACAAGTCTTGTGTATTGGTGTATTAATCCACGTTTCGATAGGTCATATAGTTTTTTATCAATCCCTGTTCAATGACCATGATCATTTTTGGAGAAATTCTGAGATTATAATGGGTGTGTATTGCACGGAATGTTCGTGTCACAGTGTGTGACATCATCGCAAGAGTGTAGAGGGAGAGAAAAAATTGTCAAAAAATAAATTTGAAAACTGTGCTCCAGGCCGCAAATTCCACTCTACAGAAATAATTTATACATAGAAACGTAGGAAAATTTGTCTTCTCCCTCACAATCCTCTGGTAAAGCTGTCAGAGTTATAGTTTGGGCGTAGGACGCATAGATGCGCCACCAACATGCACCAACAGCCTCATTGGCTCCCATATTAAAAACTGAGATAAAAAGGGAGATGTAACAGTTTTTTTTAGATCGCTCTAACAAAGCTATTTTTTCATTTTTCTTAAAAAAAACATATGTAGACGTTCAGGAATAACTCAGGACGCTCAAGGTGAAGTCAGATCAATGATAGGTATTATGGTTTTGCCAATAATGCTTTCTGTTCGAGGCCAGAAAATCTGTCCACCTCTGGCTGCTGTCACTCTTCCGGGACATTGGCAGGTGTCAGTTAATTCTGTTGATTGCTTTGATCTGATTGCCTTTGATCTTTGATGTGATTACAGTTACAGATACACACACACACACACACACACACACACACACACACACACACACACACACACACACACACACACACACACACACACACACACACACACACACACTCCTCACACATGCATAAACATGCTTCAAACACACGTGCGCGCACACACACACACACACACACACACACACACACTCACAGGTAACTTTATGTGATTTTAATTACTTACACACACACACACACACACACACACACACACACATTTTGAGGTTAAAGGGCATAGTTTTAAATCTCTGAAGAATCACATCATAGTGTACACACACCGGCAGTAGCCCCGTGGCCCTTTCAGAATTTCCCCAGAGGAAATGTTCTAGTTTTTATTGCTACATGGCAAACAAGGTACCAGTAGGTGCAGTAGATTCTCAGAAAACCAACAAGACCCAGCATTGGTGATATGCAGCTCTTAAGGCTGTACAATTGGGCAATTAGACACTCGGGTGAAGAGAGGAGCAGAGCTGTCAACTGATCACCACCTGGTGGTTAGTTGGATCAGGTGGCGGGGGAGGATGCTGGACAGACCTGGCAAACCCAAACACGTAGTGAGGGTGAAGTGGGAACGTACGGGTACTGTGGGAATATGGGGTACCGGGCTCATTGCTATGAGCTATCCGGTCCCTATATAACCAAAGTGAGAGCTGTGTCCGCATACTCGGCACAACATCAAACACGTTCCCAGTGGTTGTTGGCCTTCAACAGGGCTGTCCCTTGTCTCCGATTCTGTTCGTGGTCTTCATGGACAGGATCTCAAGGGGCAGCCGGGGGGAGGAAGGGATTCAGTTTGAACAAGGTGGAGGGATTATATCTCTTTCCTAGCCTGGGAACGCCTCGGGGTCCCCCAGGAGGAGCTGGACATTGTGGCTGGGAAGAGGGACATCTGGAATGCCCTGCTTATCCTACTGTCCCCGCGACCCGGCCCCCAATAAGCGGAAGAAAATGGATGGATGGGTGTGTGTGTGTGTGCTCACAGTGTGTGTGTGTGTGTGTGTGTGTGTGTGTGTGTGCGCTCACAGTGTGTGTGTGTGTCTCTCCTGCCTCCAGCTGTTCTCTCAGAGCTCTGTTGGTGTCTCTCAGAAGGACGAGCTGCTGGTTCAACAGGAAGATCTGCTGCTGCAGCTGCTCACTGCTGCACAGCTGAGAGGTAATAACACAGGTAGAACAGCAGTAATAACAGTGTAATAACAACAGTAATGACAGTGTAATAACAGCGTGCTGAAGTTAGATTTACGACCAACAAGTCTCTGATTCTTTTACTATCATGTCTTTCTTTCTCATCTGTTTTTCATGTATATGTTCATTTATTTATCCCTCATGGTTAAAGTCATGACTTAATAAAAATGAATATTGAGTGATAGATAATGAGCCAATCAGAGCCCTCCTCACCTTGAGTGACAGCTGGGTCAGCTGGTGTTCTGCATTGTAAGCCTTGTTATTGGCTCTCTGAAGCTCCGCCTCCACATCCCTCAACCTGCTCTGACACTCCTGGAGCTCGCTCTGCAACAGCCAATCACAGCACAGCTGCTTTATTAAACAGCCAATCACAGCACAGGATCAGTGACTCTTTTTCCTGATGGTGTGTGTGTTACTGTATATAAAGTGTGTGTGTTACCTGCAGCCTCTGTGCATCTCTCTGCTCGTCCTGCTGTTGCAGCAGCAGCTGCTGGATGTGTGTGTGAAGCTGGTGTGTGTGTGTGTGTGTGTCCTGCTGCAGCTGTGTGTATCGTCTCTGCTCCTCCTGCAGACTCGACTTCAGACAGCGAATCTCTGCTTCCTGCACGCTCAGCTGACCCTTCTGCATGCGCACACACACACACACACAACAAAATAAAGAAAGAGAAACAAAATAAGGAAAGAAAGGATGAAAAAATCTAACTTTAAAATAAAAAACAGGAGTTTTTCATTCACACAGTGAATGTCAATTTCATGTGTGTCTGTGTGCGTGTAATTACATATGTGGGTTTCTGTGTGGGGGTTTCCTTGTGTGTGATTACATGTGTGTTTCTGTGTGTGTGTGTTTCAGTGTGTGTGTGTGTTTTTGTATGTTTCTGTGTGTGTGTGTGTGTGTGTGTGTGTTTGTATTTGTGTGTTTGTTTTTGTGTGTGTATATGTGTTTCCGTGTGTGTGTGTGTTTTTGTGTGTTTCCATGTGTGTGTGTTTCCGTGTATGTGTGTGTGACTGTGTTTGTTTTTGTGTGTATGTGTTTGTGTGTGTGTTTTTATGTGTGTGTGTGTGTATATTGATTTATAAAATATATCGATATATTTTTAAATGTGATATGGAATTAGACCATATCGCATATATTGGTATAGTTCAATTTCTTTCTTTCGTATATATTTATATATTTCGTTATATTTTTTATATATATATATATATATATATATATATATAAATGCTGCCCTTACTAGGGTTTGTCATATTTAGTTCTTTTGTAATGTTCGTTAATATTTTCTCATATGAATATATTTATTTCCAAAAAAGATTGGCCTATTTTACTTCATAGGCTATTTTTATTTAAGATAGTTTTTATTTAAATGTGCACTTTATGGAGCTTTAATTAAAAAATAAATAAATAAATAAAGGTTCTCCTGTTGTTATACAGTATTTATGTTCACTTAAAATAAATGGTTTCAATAAAACTACGTGTGACATGTCATATTTGACTTCACTTCACACATTTGCTCTCACTTTGTGATAAAAATATAAGGAAAAATATCATTTATCAATTGTCAGCCTAAATATATCGGAATATGACTTTTGGTCCATATCGCCCAGCGCTAGTTTCCATGTGTGTGTGTGTATGTGTGTGTGTGTGTGTGTTTTACATGTGTGGGTTTCTGTGTGTGTGTGTGTGTGTGTGTGTTTTACATGTGTGGGTTTCTGTGTGTGTGTGTGTGTGTGTGTGTGTTTCCGTGTGTGTGTGTGTGTGTGTGTGTGTGTGATTACATGTGTGTGTTTCCGTGTATGTTTGTGTGTTTGTGTTTGCCTGTGTGTGTGTGTGTGTATGTATCCATGTGTGAGTTTGTGTGTGTTTCCGTGTTTGAGTGTTACCATGGCGGTGCTCTGCTCCTCCAGCGCCGTGGCATTGATGACTCTCCTCAACAGGCGGCGGTTCCTGACGGCGTGCTGCTGCCGTTTGAAGCGTTCGTACTGCAGCTGACTGTGGACCAACAACAGCTGACTCCTCAGAGACTGAAGCTCCTCCCCCTGGGCGGGGCCTGACACACAGACACACACACAAACAATGTTACATTTGTGTTTACACTCAATGAATGGCCCTGCAGGACATCTGAAATGAACTCATATCTTATTTCAGTTACTAACTCAATGCTATTTAAATCAGACATTAAGCATCACATTAGTCTGGTTAAACTGGTTAAACTGGTTAACCTGGTTAAAGTGGTTAGTTGTGGTTCAGGATGACCTCATCAACATGCTGATGAAATGGTTCACATTAAACAGGCTTCAGGGTACCTGATTAGGTTCGGTACTGCTATACCTCCCAGGTTTATTATGCATTCAAACAAGCGAAATTACAAACATCCGACCAGGGCCGATAAACAGAGTAAGATATCAGCTGCTGAATACTGAGTCTTCTGTCTTCTTAATGACATGGTCATGGATTATGTTAATGAGATGGATTATGTGAATGTAAAGCCCTTTGAGGCAAATCTGTGATTTGTGATTTTGGGTTTAATAAATAAAAATTAACCTGATTTGACTTGAATGAGGTTGATTATGTGAATGATGTGGATTATGTGAATGATGTGGATTATGTTAATGGTATGAATTAAGTTAATGAGGTGGATTATGTGAATGACATGGATTAAGTTAATGCGATGGATTATGTTAATAAGGTGTATTATGTTAATTATGTGGATTATGTTAATGATGTTATGTTAGTAATATGGGTTATGTTCATGAGGTGTATTATGTTAATGATATAGATTATGATAATAATATGGATTATGTTAATGAGATGAATTATGTGAATGAGATGGATTAAGTTAATGTGATGTATTATGATAATAGTATGGATTATGTTAATGAGATGTATTATGTGAATGATGTGGATTATTTTAATGAGGTGGATTATGTTAATGAGGTGGATTATGTGAATGATGTGGATTATGTGAATGAGGTGGATTATGTGAATGACGTGGATTATGTGAATGATGTGGATTATTTTACTTTGATGGATTATGTTAATGATGTGGATTATGTTAATGAGTTGGATTATGTGAATGATGTGTAATATTTTAATGCTGTGGATTATGTTAATTAGGTGGTTTTAATGAGGTAGAATATATTAATATGTTACATTATGTTAATGAGGTGAGTCTGTTAGTTTCTGGTACCTTTGGTTTTCATGCTCTGCTGTTTACCTCCAAAATGACTCCGATCCACCGACTTACTCACAGCTGACAACCTGACACACACACACACACACACAGGTTTTAACATCAGTCTCTGTGTTTTAGACAGTCGGAGCTCCTCAGGGCTCCATTTTGGATCCTCTGCATGTTGACCAGAAATGTTGACACTGTTGTGTAAACAAACATGATATATCGTCCAACAAACAAACATGATGATCCAGATAATACTATCACTGTCTCACCTCCGCGCGAGGTTCTGGTGGGCGTCATGTCCGTGGACGATCAGCTGATCCAAAACCTCCAGAGGAGAGACAGAGGTCTGCTCCTCCTCCTGTTCCTCCTCCTCTCCTCCACCCTTCTCCATCCCCGCCGCTGATCTCTCCAGCACCTCCTGCAGGACAGCAGCAGCATCACCAAAGATTCAGCCACTGCCACTTTGTTTAGAGCTGAAACTAACAGAGATTTTAACTGTATTTAATCTTTACTCTAGTGTGGCTGAGGTTACCTGGGTCATCCTCCTGACGAGCAGCATGGCGGCGCGGGGCAGAGCGAGCTCAAACAGCGGCTCGTACAGAGGGGCGGGGCTCTGACAGGAGGAGGCAGGCTCAAAGAGGGCGGGGCCTCCCTCCTCTGACCTGTGGGCGGAGCTAGAGGGGTGAGGGGGGGTGAAGCAGAGGGAAAAGGAGGCAGGAGATGGGAGGAGGGAACCTGACGGGGGCTCGTCCCGGCCGGGGGTGGAGGTGAGGAGGAGGGGCTGAGAGGAGGAGGAGGAGCAGGGGGGGAAGAGGGGCTGAGAGGAGGAGGGGGGGGCGGGAGGCTGCTGGGAGCTGACGTCTGCAGAGAAACAGAAAGTGATTTTAATTATTGAGTGTGCTTGTAAGAGCCACTAAATACTATCCACGGGGCTTCTTCATATTATTCTTCCATGGTTTTTTCGGTCGACTACTCCTCCCAGAGTTTTGGTCGAAAGTACACTAAAAAGGTATCAAATTGACATATAACATAAAGCTGCACAGGTGATAAATCAGCGGATCACCTTCGCTGCTGTGACTGATGACATCACTGTGGCCCCTCCTCTCCTTCTCTGTGATTGGCAGAATGGTCTCCGTCTCTGTGAGTAGCTTCACCTGAAAGGAAGAAAGAAATTCCTTCACGATAAAAGCCTCCCAGTGAGGAGAGCGGAGCTTCAGGTGAACCTGCAGTCTGAACTCACCTGGTCGCTGATGTCAGCAGTCACAACGTCTGCATTCTCTTCAGCCAGTGGCGACACGGAGACAGACGCTGAGGAGGGACATCTCACACCTACAGACACAACAGAGAGGGACATCATACGTCTCACAGCTTTAACAAACTATCACCTGTCTCACCTGTCTCAGTTTATCACCTGTCTCACAGCTTTTAACAAACTATCACCTGTCTCACCTGTCTCAGTTTCTCACCTGTCTCACAGCTTTTAACAAACTATCACCTGTCTCACAGTGTCTCACAGTGTTTCACCTGTCTCTCAGTTTCTCACCTGTCTCACAGCTTTTAACAAACTATCACCTGTCTCACAGTGTCTCACAGTGTTTCACCTGTCTCTCAGTGTCTCACCTGTCTCACAATGTCTCACAGTGTCTCACCTGAGATTGAGGCGGTCCTGCTCAGTGGGTGGGCGGAGCCTGTAGCAGCAGGTTCAGGAGGGGGCGTCGACAAACCGCACCGGGAGGAGGGGCTCCATGTGACATCATCAGCCTGAGGACACAAACAACAGGTGAGGAAAGAAGGAAGGAAGGCTATTAGAGAGGATGGATGAAGGAGAGAAGGAAAGGAGAGGAGGAAAGGAGTTACCTGTATGTGAGGGTTGGTGGGCATGGCCGACAGCAGCTGAGGAAACACTGAACTTCCTGTTAATTAACACATTCATTAATGACTAATTATT
Organism: Centropristis striata; assembly: GCF_030273125.1. Lineage (NCBI taxonomy): Eukaryota > Metazoa > Chordata > Actinopteri > Perciformes > Serranidae > Centropristis > Centropristis striata. Next base: position 35,405,906 of record NC_081523.1, on the reverse strand, counting down.
CAATTGTTTAAATGTTTAAATTTGAAACGGTGATGATGTCACCAGGTACGTCACCTGAGCTGCTGTCTGACAGACAGGAAGTGTTCAGGTGAGGGAGGGGCGAGGAGTACATGTCCTCCTCACAGGATGACTCGAGAGGATCCAGAGACACTCGGGAGCACTCGATGATGATGTCATGGACCTCGAAACACCTCCACCTGAGACACACAGGAAGATATTTCTCTGTATTTTATTTTGAAAATCCATGTTTTCCCTGTTGTTTAATTTCAGCAGACATTTTGACAGTGTCCCAGAGTTTTACAATGCAGCCACATCCTTAACTTCCTGTTAAGATATAGTCACTTTGTGGGGCTCTGGTCTGTACAGGTCTGTACTGGCCTTTACTAGTCTGTACAGGTCTGTTCTGGTCTTTACTGGTCTGTACAGGTCTGTCCTGGTCTTTACTGGTCTTTACAGGTCTTTATTGGTTTGTACAGGTATATACTTTTTGACAGTGTCCCAGAACTTCCTGAGTTCTGGGTCCTGTAAAGACGTAGTTACTTTGTGGGGCTTTTATTTTGAAACCAGCCTTGAGCAGGGTTTCCTGTTAGGATACAGCTACCTCTCAGGCTTATATTCTACTAATGAGTGACATAAACTACTCATTCCTAAAAAATTTGATTCCTGGTAACACACACCACATTGTGGGCTATTATTTTGAAGACCTGGCTCGTCCAAAGACTGACATTTACTGAAAAGCATCAAAAAGAACATCTGGACCAATAAAGTCCCTTTAAATCTTGTTTCTATGTCAAAGTTTAGAGAGCCGTCTCAGAGTCAGCTGTTCATCACCTCGTTGCACTCAGTTTCTCATTGTGTTCTATGAGACATTTTAATCAGCTTCTTCGTGGGTCCAGCAGCAGGTTCAGGTGTCTCTGTGGTACCTGTGAACTCACCTGGATGGGTCCAGTTCATAGTCCTGAGTCCCTGTGACCAGCTCCGGGTGAACCCTGACATGTTCCAACATTGGCTAAGAGACAGACAGACAGGCAGGCAGAGAGACAGACAGACAGACAGACGGACAGACGGACAGACAGAGAGACAAAGAGAGACAGACAGACAAAGAGACAGGCAGAGAGACAGACAGACAGATTAGATGTTTGGCTTTATATCAAAGGTAGTGACTTTAACTACGACTCCCAGGGTGCATTTCAATAACAAACAGCCAATCACAGAGCTTCACATTAGGCTGAAGATAAATATAAACATTGGGCAGTATGAATCAGCAGCAGAGGCTCATGGGTAATATAGTAAATAACTCAAACACACTGTTGATGTCAAGTTCTCCAACATCTTTAACACAAGATGAATATGAAATATCATCATATAATATTTGTTAGTTGTGTGTGTGTGGTGTGTGTGTATAGTGTGTGCGTGTGTGTGTGGCTCCTGACTGGTATGTGTTTCACGTTATCTGAGAAACTCAGCAGCTGCTATTTACTGCAGCTATTTCTGTATGTGTGTCTGTGTCTGTGTGTGTTTGTGTTTGTTTGTGTGTGTGTGTGTGTGTGTGTGTGTGTGTATATGTACGTACGTGTGTCTGTGTGTGTGCAGCTGTTACTGACAAACATGTTGTCTGATACTAAAGTTTTTATAGAAAAATAAACATAAATGTTCGTAGATCGTATCTCTGATTATTCTTCAGTTTTAAAGTTTTCCAGCTGTGATCATGAAGACGACGTAAACAGGAAGTATCATGTTACTAGGTTTGTTTTGATCCTGGATGTGTTTAAAGGAAGCAGGTACAATACTGGTCTTTTCTGGCATTTACTGGTCTGTACTGGCATTTACTGGTCTGTACTGGCATTTACTGGTCTGTACTGGTATTTACTGGTCTGTACTGGTATTTACTGGTCTGTACTGGTCTTTACTGGCATTTACTGGTCTGTACTGGTCTTTACTGGCATTTACTGGTCTGTACTGGCATTTACTGGTCTGTACTGGTATTTACTGGTCTGTACTAGTCTGTGCTGGTCTTTACTGGCATTTACTGGTCTATACTGGCATTTACTGGTCTGTAGAGAAAGAAGATTACTTTATTAATCCCACAATGGGGAAATTCAACCTCAACACACAAGTGAACACACCATGCAAGGAGCAGTACACATTACTGCACCCGGGGAGCTGTGCAGGGGGGTTAGGTGCCTTGCACTTCAGTCCCAGACCTGTCAGTACCGGGATTCAAACCGGCCACTCTCCAGTTACAAGCCCGATTCCTAACCTCTAGGCCACGGACTGCCTGCAGTATTGGCATTTACTGGTCTGTACTGATCTGTACTGGCCTTGACTGGTCTGTATTGGTATTTACTGGTCTGTACTGGCTGGTATTTTCTGGTCTGTACTGGTTTTTATTGGCATTTACTGGTATTTACTGGTCTGTACTGGTCCATACTGGTCTCTACTGGCATTTACTGGTCTGTACTGGTGTCTGTTCTGATCTGTAATGGTCTTTTTTTGGTCTTTACTGGTCTATAATGGCATTTACAGGTCTTCACTGGTCTTTACTAGTCTGTACTGGTCTGCACTGACCTTGACGACCTCCTGGAAGGTGTCCAGGTTCTCCTTCATGCTGTAGTGCAGCCTCAGGTAGGAGATGAAGTTGCAGGGGAACATCCCGTACAGACGGTGGAACAGAGAGTACACACCTGCATGCAGGTGGACCAGATGGACCACCGGGACGTGACCTGCAGGGACAAGAACCGGCTGGATCAGGCTGGACCTGTAGCTGGATCACATGACCTCAGAGCTGCAGGTTAATGGACAGACATAATGTTGATCTCCTACAGCATCACTCTGTTGAACCAGACTCCATTCAGGAAAACCATCGTTTTAACAGCAGTGTTCTTGTGTTCTTGCAGACAGACCTGACAAAGCATCAATTCAGCATCATGTTGTAGTTATTTCAGCATCATTTAGATCCGTTTATTCACATTAAATCACTGATAAATCACTTTATTTAGCTGCACACTGACTGTGTTAGAGCTGAACCAGCAGTCATCCCGCAGAAGCTGATGAAATGGAAATCTACAAACATTTTCTGCACTTTTTGACTGGAACAAGACTTCATATTTCTTATAATTAAAATAAATGTGTGTGTGTGTGTGTGTGTGTTACCTGGGTTCTTGTAGCTCCAGGACGCGAGGCGCCCGAACACGTCGAAGAAGTCGTAGATGTGCTGCTTCCCGGCCTGAGGGATCATGGGTAACAGGGTGATGAGGACCAGGACTCCAGTGATCAGGACCACCACGTCAGTCTCAGTCTGAGGAGCCAATCAGATCGACTGCTGTCAGGACCAGAACTCAACTGAACCAGAACTCAACAGAACTAGAACTCAACTGAACCAGAACTACAGCATCCCCGTACTGTAGTAAAAGTACAAACAAGTTTTTGTATGTTTATTTATTATCTGCTCTACTATTTTAACAATAATGGTCCTAAATGATGTAAATTTGTATAATTTTACGTGGAAATATTGAATAATAATTGAAGAGTTCACTTCAAGAGGACAAAAAAACTGCTCGGGGGAGCCCTCTCAGTCTCCAGTTACCCTCAGACCGTGTTTATGACTTGGTTCAGACCAGAATCAGTTTAATTCATAATGATTATTAATATTTCCACAACAGAGTTTTTATTAGTAGTGACAGAAATGATGGAAACAAGCAGCAAAGGAAGCTGGAATAAAGAGTGTAACGCTGCTGTGTGGTTCTGTGTATTGGTACTGTAGTAGTAGTAGTAGTAGTAGTAGTAGTAGTAGTAGTAATAGTAGTACTAGTAGTAGTAGTAGTAGTAGTAGTAATAGTATTACTGAGACCTTGAGGCAGCGCAGCAGCGACGGCAGCAGCGGCGAGCGGCTGATGTGATGAACCCACGGAGGCTGTTTCCTGATCAGGTGACCCAGCAGCGTCAGAGCCGCCAGTCTGCATCCTGGTCTGCCCAGAGCCTCGTTCAGCTTCTCCAGCAGGGGCTGAGGGGGTTAATACATTATATCACCAATAACTGACCAATATCTGATCAATAACTGACCAATAACTGTCCATTAACTGATCAATAACTGACCAATATCTGACCAATAACTGATCAATAACTGTCCATTAACTGATCAATAACTGACCAATATCTGATCAATAACTGACCAGTAACTGATCAATAACTGACCAACACCTGACCAATAACTGATTAATAACTGATCAATAAATGATCAATAACAGATTAATAACTGACCAATAACTCATCAATAACTGACCAATAACTCATCAATAACTCATCAATAACTGACCAATAACTCATCAATAACTCATCAATAACTGACCAATAACTCATCAATAACGGACCAATAACTGACCAACACCTGACCAATAACTGATTAATAACTGATCAATAAATGATCAATAACAGATTAATAACTGACCAATAACTCATCAATAACTGACCAATAACTCATCAATAAATGACCAATAACTGATCAATAACTGATCAATAACTGACCAATAACTGATCAATAACTGACCAATAACGGATCAATAAGCTGACCAATAACTGATCAATAACTGACCAATAACGGATCAATAAGCTGACCTTGTGGTGTGGCTCTCTGATGGATGACAGCAGCTGCAGCACCTGAGCGGAGGATGAATCCAGGTAATGGTCCACCAGAGAGGACAGCACAGCGCCCCCCCTGTCTGCAGGACAAACACTACGTTACCCATGATGCACTGCAGAGGTTACTGTTATGGTTTTAATCACTTAAAGGTGTAGTCTCACCTGTACTCAGCTGTTGATTGACAGCTGCTCTGACTTGCTCCGCCTCCTTCAGCTCTGAACTGTCCAATGAGAGCAGGAGCTCTGTGATACTCACTTGCTGAGTGGACATGATGAACACCTGCACACGCACACAAACACACACGCACACAAACACACACACACACACACACACACACACACACACACACACACACACAGCTGAGTAACACCAAGCGATGTCTTTTCAGAGCGAGGAAGATCGCCCGTGAGCACCACCCACACAGGATAAATCAATATCTACCTCGTTTATAATTCTGTAGCATTTTCAGTGGTCATTTATTTATTTTTATATTTATTTATTACATCACACGTCCTTGTTGTTCCTGTCCTTGTTTTAGCTCAGTGTTCATATTCAAATGTTGTACTCATGTTGCTTTGTGTTATGATTGTCTTAACTATGCACCTTATGCAGTGGCACTTTCAACTTCGTTGTATAGTTGACTATATGATGACAATGAAGGCTATTTGATTTGTTTTGACCTGGTTCACAGTTAGAGCAGTTTAACCCTCTGAACCAAGTTGGAAAAGTTTGTTTTCTTTGAAAAATATAATAAAATAAACTGTGTTATCCTGCATAAAGACATGTTTGAAATGTTCTGATTGAGCGGATTCCACAGAGCTGCAGGATTTAAAGATTATATAGATTTACAGTCATGGAAAAAAGTATTAGACCACCTTGTTTTCTTCAGTTTCTTGTTCATTTTAATGGCTGGTATAACTAAAGGTACATTTATTTGGACAGCTTTAATGGTAACAACCAAAATAGCTGATAAGAGTTTAATTTAAGAGCTGACATATAGACATTTAACATGGTTTTCTTGAAAATAACCACAATCATTATCAAGAGCTTAACTCATAAGTTAAAATTAAACTCTTATCAGCTATTTTTGTTGTCATCATTACATTTGTCTAAACAAATGTATCTTTAGTTGTACCAGCCATTAAAATGAACAAGAAAGCAAGGAGAAAAAAAGGGTCAAATCTTTTTTTCAGTGACTGTATATTATATAGATTATATAGATTTGCACAGAGTGACATGTGAAGAGAAGCTGGTTGGGGTTCAGAGGGTTAAAGTTCTTGTGTGGTACTTTACTTCACTACATTCATATTTAATATTAAGTAACTATTCAGATTATTAAAACTAAATAGCATCAATAACACACTATAAACTATTATTATTGGTTATATAAAGTCTATTAAATGAGCTGCAACACTGATACACAGTTATAATAAAGTTATTCTGCAGGATGACAACTTTAACTCTCTGTATAGAAGTCTATGAGAATATTTAAATACTTTAACTGTCTGTGTAGAAGTCTATGCGAACATTTAAACACTTTAACTGAAGTAATCTATTACTCTGTTACTGCAGCATGGAGTGACGTCATCGCTCTGACGCCACAGCTGTTGTGATAAGTTAACGTGACGTCACACCTGCAGCTAACAGTTAGCATTAGCTCCCCTCAGCAGCATGCTAAGCTAACATGCTAACAGCTGACTGTCAGAGAGTGCGTTCAGCGCGCGACCTACCGGAGCTGACAGCGGGGTTTTCCCACCGGCGGGGTTTCCCACCGGCAGCTACTAGCCGGTCCGGTACCGGAGGAAAACAAGAAGCGGACAGAAAGTTCCGCCGCGTTACCTTCAGACCTGTTGATCCGAGGAGGAGGCAGCCATGTCCGGCCTCAGGCCCCGCCCCCGCCGTAACCCGACACCTGCTGTCACACGTCACGGGGCGTTCAGGGCCGGAGGAGAGGCTCGGAGAAACCTATATCTAACATACCTATTAAAATGTGTTAGATATCTCGGTGTTTATGTTTGTAAGAACGTCATGGAGCGCCAACAACTTAATTGCTCCCCCAAAATGAAAAAAATCTATATTAAACTTATGACTTCAAAGATAAGTTTAAGGTCCTTTTAACTAAAGCTGAAGGTGTCTCTTTATATGTGTACGCAGCACTTTCCCTCTTCTACATGTTTGCAAGAAAATAATTATTAGGCGCGTGCATATATGAAGAAAAAAAACACCCAACCCTAAAAAAATTCGAACAAAAGGTTTCTCAGCTGTTTTTTGTAGTATTAGATGTCCTTAATAACTTAAAAATAATAGCTGTCATTTTTAAGATGGACAGGAAGCACCAACACTAGGCAAAGCCATATAAGAAAGGAGAAATAAGAATTATAATAATAATAACAACAATAATAATTATTATTACGGAAGGGAAACTGTAGTGTCTGTGGTGCAAGGTGCTCATGCAGGAAGGCTCACTGGAACTGCACAGATCTTTGTGGTTGTAAATGTAATAAATAATACAAGTGAAGCTAATAAAGTTCAATTAAATGTATAAATGTTATCAATTTTTCTGAATATATGCACCGTATATGACCTATATTAATGAGTTGGAAATTACATAAATACATGGCAAATCAACATATCTATTTCATCAAATAATCATCTAGTGATATTCTCAATAGCTTTAAATGATTCCTTGACCCAGAAAATGTAGATTTTGACACCAAGTGGCTTGGAAGATATATTGGTTCTCATAGACTTTATATGGATACACACACACACACACACACAAAAATAGGTAAGAATTGTTCTTCGTCATCATTTTATTTATGAAATGTATTATTATTTCATTAATTTGACACAGGGGCCACAACAGGGGCCAAGAGCTTCTTCATAGGGGCAGTGTCCCCCATTGGCCCCTGTGTAGAACCGTCACTGACCAACAATGATGACGAATTTCGTTATTTCGATAGCTTGTGATTGGAGCGCTGCGAGCGGTACAGTTGTCAAATAATATGAATCGTCCAGATGTTTTTCCTGATTATTCTCATGGTTTATTATCAAATGATGGATTATTTTACATGAGTCAGCTGACCCTGAGCAAAATTGAGACATTTCCTGTTTCGCTGTTGTGATGGTAAAGGACCCAAAACAGCTTAAATGGCCAAAGTTAAAGTGGTTGAACATTAAGATTCTATGTATATAAATGTCACCTTAAGTCAGCAGAAACTCAGAGAGAAACTGCTACTAATAACCTATGGAAACAATCAGGCAGCAGAGAAACAGAAGAGTTTCAGGGTAACGATGTCTGGCTGCTGCTTTGATAATGTCAGGAGACTTCAATCATGTTCCCCTCTCCTCCCACCTGACTAGATTTACAAAGTTTGTTAATTGTGCCACCAGAGAAAATAAAACCCTTGATCTGCTGTATGCTAATGTCAAACAAGCTTATAGAGCTACTGCCTTACCACCACTTGGTAGGTCAGATCACAACTTAGTTATTCTGGAGACTTGTTACAATCCCAGTGTGTGGAGGCAGCCTACAACTAAACTCACAGTCAGGAAATGGACACCAGAGGCTACTGAAGCTCTAAAGGACTGCTTTGAATGTACAGACTGGAATGTGTTGCTGGAAACAGAGGAGAACAATATGGACATTGACAGACAGGTTGACTGCTTTACTGATTACATCAACTTCTGTAGAGACACAGTCATACCTACAAGGACTGTACGCTGTTTCCACAATAACAAACCTTGGATTACTAGTGATTTAAAGGCAACCCTCAATGAGAAGAAGGCAGCTTTTAGAGATGGGGACAAAGCAGGGCTCAAACAAGTATTTGGACTGGGGAGGAGAGGGGAAAAGTGTATCTAAAAAATAAACAGTCAATGTTAAAACTAAATGTTTGTTATTTACCGGAGAAACTGAACAGCGACTCCTTGGAATCTTTCAGTCCGACCGAACGCTAAACAAGACATTTTTAAATGAACAAAATGTTGAAATAAACTGTAATGAAGTGCAAACACGGTGAAATTGTGAAAGTTGTGTTTAGATGCCCACATTGCCCTGGACACGCATTGTTCTGCTTCTATCCTGATGACAGCCACCTGTCAATCAAATCAAACCCTGCATCACCATCTGTTTTATTCTAAATGGGACCATTATTTACACAGTAACTTCAAATTGTCTTGAAGGAGACTTGAAGCTAGAGACTGAGACCAGAGTGTTTTCTGAGGTAATAATCAGGTGACAAGTTGACTCAGTTTGTGTTGTGATAGAGAGGACCGGACACTGGAGACCCCTGCTGGACTCTGGAAAGACTGCAGGCTGAAGACACGTCCTGTTTTGCCTCTGATAGACAGCTGTATGACAGAACAATTAAACACCTCCACACTGCCCGCCACCACCGCCTCCGCTCACTGGCACTGCCACTGCCCACTGGTACCGCCACCGCCCACTGCTAAGGGTATAAAAGTGAAGTGAAACGACAAAGCTGTCGTACTTACTCAGCCACCATGCTTGAGCATGAATCAGCAAATCTTCGGCTGTCCGTGGTTTTATTCATGTGTTTGACGCTGACCTTTGCATTTGAGGGTGAGTTGTGTGTGTGAAAAACTGGTTTATTTATAAATACCTGCAGAAAGGTAACAGTTGGATGAACCTCAGCCAGGTCGGTCTGTTTTGGCAACAGCTAACTAGCTAATGCTAGCATGCTAATATGTTAAACCAAAGGTGTTTTAAAATTTGTCTGGTCTGGTTCAGTCAGTATGCGTTTGTGTTGATGTCGGCCTGTTAGCGTGACATAATAAGGGGATATACGAATACATCTACAAAGCTTACAACAATCAGGACAGCAGGGTAATGTGATGGTACTGACTGGAAAGAAAAAATGAAATGTTGTGACAAACAATTCATTTTTCAAGGTCATTTGTGGGGGGTTGTAATGGAATCTGTACTTGATGTGCAAGAGCTTTTAAGTTTTTTTGATTAAAAATAAAAATGAATGTTGTTTCATGATGACAGCTAGCCTGGCTAACACCAGACTAATCTCAAATGAGATCTAGTCTGGCAACCAGCCGTTCATTTCTCCGTAGAGGAGGTGTGGTTTACGATCCTCCGGAGCCGTTTATTGGACGTTTAGAATGTCTATCAAAGCGTCTGTAGGTAGCTCTTAGCCAATCAGATCAGTTATACCAGATGACGTAGTAGAGCAACAGAGATGGATGTTTGTTGTGTGTGTGTCTGTGAGAGAGTGTTGCTTGCTGCTTCGCTTCTCCAGTTCTCACTTTCTGCAAGATTATTTATTTTCACGCTTTATTCCCCCTCATGTCATTCAGCCACACACATCCACTGATTTTATGGGCAATAAACAAGCTGCTGAGGGTCTCTGGGGGCTCCGCTGTCCCCCGGCTCGTAGCGAGATCACCGGCGTTACGCTAGCGCCGGTGATTAGCACCGCTAGCGGCTAATAGCCCCGCTACTGGTGATCTCACTACCAGCCGGGGGACAGCGGAGCCGCCGAGAGACCTTTCGCCTTTCAACTTTCGCTCTAAACTATTTAAAACACCATCTACAGCGAAAGAGAGTTTCTTGTGCAGCAGCCATGTTGGATCCGTAAGAAAACTACAAGCTTCCAAGTGCCGAGTAGTACGTGTCATCGTCTTGCCGTCCCTCCGCGCTCTGTGATTGGATCCCTAAAACAGGGCTAAGAAACCTCTCTGGTTGCCAGACTGCCTGGAGGTTCGAATTAAATTCGAGCGCGCAAGGCAGTCTGGGTATACCCAGGCTAGATGACAGCAGTGTTACCTTCAGTCTGTGCAGCTGTTTGAATCTGTGAAATAATGTTTTCATCAATTCCTTTGACTCTTAAATTCCTGTTTTCTTCCCGTTTTTTGTTCAGAGCAACAGGAAGTGACAGTGAGGTCTGGACAGGATGTGGTTCTTCAGTGTCAGGCTGACGGTGCTGTCACACTGTTAGAGTGGACCAGACCAGGCCTGGAGGAGGGGAAGTCTGTGTTTGTGTACAGATCACTTGGCGTGTCTGTGCACGACCAGGATCCACGTTTCCACGGTCAAGTGGAGCTGAGAGATCCAGAGATGAAGGACGGAGACGCTGCTGTTGTTCTAAAGAACGTCTCCACCAAAGACTCCGGGACATACCAGTGCCGGCTTAAAACTGAAGGATCCACAAAGTTTTTCAGCTACTTCGTGAAGCTGACCGTTGAAGGTGAGATCGACTGGAGTCACCGATCAGTTTGTGTTTATAAAGATGTTGTAGATGAAGATTTATTGGAATTATTCAAATTAAATTCAAATTAATTCAGTCAACATCTACCTGACAGCTGTTTCTGCTCTGCAGGTGAGGGGGGAGAGAATAATCATCTTGGACTGGTACTGGTACTGGTAGCCTTGGTGCTGTTTGGTTTGTTTGTCTGGTTGGTACACAGAAGATTCAGAGGTACCTGATGAAACTACCTATCTGTCCATTCACACATGAATACATTTTTGTATGTGGCTTTATCAAGGAGGAAAGTTTTCTCTCTAAATATAAATTTCTTCAGGATTCCTGCGGGATGGGACTGAATTTTACTTTTTTTCACTTTACTTTTTGTCATGTGACTGGGATGACACCAAAAAGTAACTGGGAACAGGTGGGACGGAAATTAAAACAGTAATCAGTTATTATTCATAAATAAATAGTCTGACTGACAGATTTCAGTCCTCCAAAAGTGTCAGACGGACAGACAGAGGGACGGACGGATGGACGGACAGACGGACAGACAGATAGATAGATAGATAGACAGATAGATCGGTGTACCATGGGAACACGAAGCCTATAACCAACTACAAGCTTGATCAAAGAGGAAAGTTTAATATCTATACCTTTGCGTTAGTGTGCTCACATGAGCCTGGGAGCTGCTCTGTCTGCAGGTGATGAGACAGACGAAGAGCATTTCAGACGACTGAGAGCTCAGGGAGGAGGCTGTTGATTAAAGGGCCCCTGCAGCTGAACAGTGTTTTATCACCCTGTAACACAGAGTGCACATCAGTTTGCTGTCTAATTATAATACTGTTGTATTAGAACTAATGTAAAGTGTTTGTTGTGTGAAATAAAATAATTTTATCTGTGAATCTCTGTGTGTTTTAAACTTTTAAACTGCAGGTTTAATAATTAAGGTTTAACATTAAAATACTTCAGGAAACACTTCATCATCAGCAGAACACAGAGAGACGTAACGTTTGGTTTGAGTGACAGTTTAAATGTATTGATTACTAACACACAGGAATGAATGGATGGCTCACCTACAAAATAAAACTGTAAACAACTGTTATGGAAATATACAAACAACAATATGAAATCAGAAAAAGATTCAAATAAATTAAACTTTATTTCACTCAGGTTTCTATAGAAAGTCTTTGGAGCTTCGACTGCTGCTCCTGTGGACAAAAGGGAGCGTTTCCATGACTCTGTTATAAAATGTGTGTGTGTGTGTGTGTGTGTGTGGGTGGGTGGGTGTGTGTGTGTGTGTGTGTGCGTGTGTGTGTGTGGGTGGGTGGGTGTGTGTGTGTGTGTGTGTGCGTGTGTAGGTGTGTGTGACCAGCAGCTGTGTGTGTTCTCAGTGTGATGATAAAAACTCTGCAGTTTGTTTAGTTCGCTGCACAGAAACAAAACAAAACAACACTGATGTTTGTCTTCAGTTTCTACACATTAAACATATTTAACACATTAAACATATGAAACAGAATCATATTTCTGCTCACAGAGTCTCTGAAGTTGATCAGAAACAGAACAAACGGAGTTCATTAACATGTCGGCCTGTTCCTTTGAAGCTGAGCTGCCGATAAGAGCTTCAGAGCTGTATAAATATGAGCAGCAGGACAGAGAGACAGAGAGAGAGACAGCTAGACAGGTAGGCAGACAGACAGACAGGTGAAGATGCTGTTTTTAGTGCTTCTGTTCTGTCTGAACTGCGCTTCAGCTGCAAAGGTGAGTCTGGTTTATATTTTAATTACAGTATAATAGGTAAGGTGAAACTAATGTAACTTTAATGTTTAGAGTGCCGTTAGCAGATGGGACAGAAGAGAACCTGGACCTGTTGGTGCTGCATTTAGAGAAACTAAACCTTCACCCTGAAGGAAGCAGCTGGAACTCAGCATGCAAAGGGTTAATAGAGTCAGAAACAAAGGTCTGAGTCTTAGAGATGAGCCTTTCTTCATATAGCTGCTGAAGATTTTTAAGGCAAACACCAGTTATGTAGCTGTGTGTATTGCTGTCCTGTCGTCTCTCTGGTTCCTGGTGAAGACCAGAATCTGTAAAAACACAAATACAAACTGTAGTTTCATCAGTAAACTCACTGCAGTTTTTAACAAACAGACTATTGGGGACTATTTTCAGCGGCGGATTAATGTTTGTGTCAGCAGGAGTGTGTGTGTGTGTGTGTGTGTGTGTGTGTGTGTGTGTGTGTGTGTGTGTCAAGTCAAGTCAAAGTTTATTTATGGACATTTAAAAAAACCCTCAGTTGACCAAAGTACTGCACAGTTATTAAAATACAATAAAATCAATGACACAATGAAATCAATAAAATACTAAAAAACAATAAAACACTAGAATAGTAATAAAAACTCAATCTAAAAACAGAGAGTTAAAAAGGAAATAAAAGAATAAAATGTAAAATAGCCAAGGATTCTTGCAGAGCTAGGACTGTGTGTGTGTGTGTGTGTGTGTGTGTGTGTGTGTGTGAGTGTGCATGTTCAACAGTGAAGAAGAGATACACGAGGTGTATTTAAGTCATTGTAAGTAAAACAATAATATTTCAAGGTCAAGGAAGTGGGACAAAATTCCAAGAAAGGGACCAGAATTAACATTAAAAGGGACCAGAATTAACATTAAAGTCATTATTTAATTAACATTAAAGAACATTAAAGTCAGACATTTTTGAGAAGAAAACTGAATTTTTTTGTGACTTTAATCTTGAAATCTATTGAAATAGAGGCTCTGTCATTCTTTTAAACAGTTATGTGTGTGTGTGTGTGTTTGTGTTACTGTGTGTGTGTGTGTGTGTGTGTGTGTGTGTGTCTGTGTGTATGTGTGTGTGTCTGTGTGTGTGTGCAGCTGGGCGTGGTGCAGACGGAGGGGGGGCAGGTGGAGGGGCGGAGCCACAGGATGGGGCTGTTCAGGACCGTGGACGTCTTCAAAGGGATCCCCTTCGCCGACGTCCCAGGAAAGTGGGAGAAACCAAAACCTCACCCTGGATGGAGCGGTAGGTCTGTAGTGATGTCACAGTGTACCCCAGCACGCTGTGACATCATCGGGTGGGCGTGGTTACAGATGACATAGCTGTTTAACAAAAATCCAATCAGAGCACCTGACTCACTTTCAGATTCTGTCCAGAAATGATTGATTTGAAATGGTTAGCTTAGCTTAGCATAAAGACAGGGGAACAGAACGAAACTGTTAGCCTGGCTCTGTGCAAAGTTTAAACTAATAAACCAACATTTCTAAAGTTCAAAACACCTTAAACTATCCCTCTAAAGATACACACCAGAATGTTGTTAATGAGCTGAATACTGACGAGAATAAAAACATTTAAATGTTGTTTTTGTTTTCAGGGATCCTGAAGGCGACGACGTACCGAGAGCGCTGCCTGCAGGTGACGCTGCTGCAGACAAAAACCCAGGGCAGCGAGGACTGTCTCTACCTGAACATCTTCGTTCCACAGGGACGCAAATGTACGTAACACACACACACACACACACACACACACAAACATACACACACACACACAGACACAGAGTAACACACACACACACACACACACAGTAACACAAACATACACACACACACACACACACACACACACACACACACAGAGTAACACACACACACAGTAACACAAACATACACACACACACACACCCACACACACACACACACACACACACACACAGTAACACAAACATACACACACACACACACACACACACACACACAAACATACACACACACACAGACACAGACACAGAGTAACACACACACACACACACACACACAGTAACACAAACATACACACACACACACACACACACACACACACACACAGAGTAACACACACACACAGTAACACAAACATACACACACACACACACACACACACACACAGTAACACAAACATACACACACACACACACACACACACACACACACAGTAACACACAGTAACACACACACACACACACACACAAAGTAACACACACACATACACACACACACACACATTCTGAGGAAACAAAAACATGTAGCTTAAAAGTTGTTTTTAATGCAGTTAAATAAGAGTTTAAACTGTATGTTATATGTGTTAAATTTTTTCAGGCATTTCTCCCGTATAGCAATAAATTATGGAGGACCGAAGCTGCCAAAATTAAACAAAATAATAGTAAAAAAGCAAAAATGACTTGATAAAATAATATGCACACATGTAACACAAGTAATATTAAAAATGTCAACCTGAATAAATTGCTAAAATGCGGCAGAGATATTTAGGTGTTAATTTCTCCATTTATGTCTCATGTCTTCATCACCTTGTTTATTTATTCATAATTTATTGGCTTTCCTATTTTATTTCCCCTTTTTATTCATGATATTCATGAATGTGAAAATCATGAATAATTATCATGATATAAATATCGGTGTGTGTGTGTGTGTGTGTGTGTGTGTGTGTGTGTGTGTGTGTGTGTGTGTGTGGAGGGGTATACATAAAAATAAAATAAAAATAAATAACAACAAATAAATGAGTTAATAAAACAATAGATACACTAACAAATAAATAAACAGCAAATGCAATAAGTGAGTGAATATTTTTTTAGAAATATGTTTATTAATTTTCAAGAGACAAATAAAAAAAGGAGTGGGAGAGAGAAGGAAAAAAAACAAACAACCCCTCCCCCCCAAGCAAACAGAAACAAAACAAACGAAAAAACAGCAGCTAACAAAGATCGCAGAACAAAGCACATCTTGGATCACAACAATATTCTATGATCATAGTTAAGATGGATACTATAAATAAGAATATCTAAAAGTAGCAAAAAACAAATGAATTCGACATAAATGAGTGAATATTTCTTGAATATTTATTATAAACAATAATAATGATCATTTGTCCTGGTCAGTGTCAACGAACCTCCCGGTGATGGTGTACCTGTTCGGGGGCGCCTTCCTGTTAGGGGCATCCAACGACGTGGCGATCCTCGGGGACTCGCTGTACGACGGGAAGGAGATGGCGGAGCGCGGCGATGTCATCATCGTCACTGTCAACTACAGAGTGGGAACGATGGGATTCCTCAGCACCGGAGACACCCGGCTGCCAGGTCACTTCTCCACACCACAAGCAATATATTATATAAATATATATATATATGAAGTGGTGGAAGAAGTATCCAGATCCTTTACTTAAGTACTAATACCACACTGTGAAATAGTAAAGAGTGAAATGGTAAAAGTCCTGCATTCAAAACTTCAGCATCAAAATGTACTTAAAGTATAGAAAGTAAAAGTACTCGTTATGCAGAATGAACCCACTCAAATTGTTTTATATTTTCTAAATGTATTATTACACTATTTGAATTGATGCTTTTATGTAAGCAGTGTTTTAATTTTGTAAAGATAGGGCCCATTTTAACGACTTAATATACTGTTATGAGGTATCATTTAAAAACAAATGTCTAATCACTTTAAATTTATCATGTTTTTCATGTAAAATCTTGATCCTATAAGTAACTAAAGCTGTCAGCTAAATATAGTGGAATAAAAAGTACAATATTTGCCTCTAAATGTAGTGGAGTAGAAGTATGAAATTACATAAAATGGAAATACTCATGAAAAGTACAAATACCTCAAAATTGTACTTAAGTACAGTACTTGAGTAAATGTACTTAGTTACATTCCATCACTGTATATATGATCAATAGTCACATACATAGAATATATAATACAATATAGATATAAAAAGAAAAACTCACCTTTCAACAGTTTGATTTGAGTTTAAAAATATCTTCACACTTCCATCAAAGGAACTGTTCGTTTCCGGCACAAAGAGGTTTAATTAACCCTCTTGTGGTCCTGGGCTCCTTTTTGACCCCAAATCATTTTCATTATACCATTAATCTAAGTTAAATTTCATAGAATTACTTAAACATTTTCAGCACGTGTGTCCTTCTGCACTTTTATAGATTAAATAAATTTAAACTTTCTTCATATATTTAACGTCTTTTATTCATTTTTATAGCACCCATGGTCCTCAGGGGTCAAAAAGGACCCCATAACATCAGACTGATTTTAGGACATGTAGAAAAAAATATTAACAACTTTTTTTTCACCTTTTAAGGCGACTCATGACCAACACATTGATATACAAATTTCATATTTTTTCATTATTATTGGTCAAATATACAAAATAAGGGCCTCATTTCAAGAGAAAAAAGTAATAAAACCTGAAATTTTTTTTCAATAGTAATAGAAAAATAATAATTTCTTGATGGGAATGCACAGAGTAGGTTATGTCAACTTTTGGTCAAACTTGTGTTTTGAAAGCATTGTTCATTTTTGGATGGCAGCAAAAATAAAAAAGGAATCACACCCATGGTCATCAGGGGTTAAAAAGGACCCCATGACATCAGACTGGTTAAGGACATGTAGAACCTTTTAAGGCAACTAGTAACCAACACATTGATATATAATTTTCATATTTTTTTCATTACCAGTACATCGCCAGTACAAAGTTGACGGGAGGACTACACAAGGGTTAAACAGTTATTAATGATGTAAATGATGGTTAAAACATGACAGTGTTATGTTGAGATTGGTCTGTCCGAGGCCAGCTGCTGGTTTCCCAGCGTGCACCAGTGCTGCTGGTTATTATCTGTTCCAGCAGATAAACTGTTTGTTGGTTCAGCTGCTGTCACTCACTATTACTCCAGCTCTGAGATGGTCTCAAAGACTTTTTATCTCTGTTACACTTTTAGATTTTTCACAGAACCTTGAAACTTTCTGAGAACTGAAGAAGGTTTGCTGAATTAATATGGAGAAGCTGGTGTGATTGGACTGTGGATATCTGGACGAACCCTTAAGATGGAGCTCTTCTCTTTTCATTGAACATTACACAATGACAATAAAGATATTGTATTTTATCGTATTCCATAATAATGACAAAAATAATAATAAAACATTTTGGATTTGGGATTTTCAAGACACTCAGATACACTTTAAACAAAAAATTATAAAAAAGGGATAGTTCAGGACTTTGGACATTAAGTTGCTGTCAATAGTTTAGTGGATGAGAAGCTGTCAGCTGTCGGAGTTCTGTCAGTTCTGATCGGTTCTGATCGGTTCTGATCGGTTCTGGTTGTAGAACAGAAGGCTGGTGTCCCTTTACCTGAATTCTGGCCAGTAATCAGCTGCTTGTTTGACCTGTCAGGTAACTACGGTCTGTGGGATCAGCACGCCGCCATCTCCTGGGTCCGCAGGAACATCGAAGCGTTCGGAGGAAACCCCGACAACATCACTATCTTTGGCCAATCAGCCGGAGCTGCCAGCGTCAGTTTCCAGGTCAGAGGTCAAACACCTGCAGCTGACAGGAAGTTCAGATCAGATCCTGTTGAGTTTAAAGTTAGGCAGGTTCTGTTAATATGAACTCATCTCAGCTCGCTGTCATTTACAACATTCACACCAAGAAACTAAATCTGCAGTAATAAACTTGTGGTTGGTTGTTAAACAGTTCACCTATAGGATTAACTGGGACTAAATCTGAGATACTAAAAGAAAATGTTGATCATTTCACCAAAACTATTCAAATTATACTGACTGTGTCACTGCTTTGAGATTTACTGAACAAAACGGTCAGTTAAATTAAAAACTGTGCAGCACATTTGGAGTTCAGTGTCCAGCAGGAAAATAATAAAAGAGATTAAATGTTATTAATACTCATTGAAAGTCAAAATTTTGAGTCCATTTCAACATTAAATCTATTTCTAAGTCAGTGAACTTCCATTGTTGTTGCACATTGTAATTACTTTCACTTACTGTCTAAAACAAGAATTATAAAAAATGTATGAGTTAAAGTTTTGGGAATTAAGATCTGTTTGTCTGTCTGACTGTCTGGCTGTCTGTCCCTCCGTCCGTCCACCTGTCTGTCTGTCTGTTTGTCTGTTGGTCTGGCTGTCCGTCCACCTGTCCGTCCACCTGTCTGTCTGCCTGTCTGTCCCCTCAGATGCTGTCTCCCTACAGTAAAGGCTTGTTCCGTAGAGCGATCTCTCAGTGTGGCGTAGCTCTCAGCCCGTGGGCTTTGCAGACCAACCCGATGGCTCTCACCAAAAAGGTCCAGAAACATTCAGCTTCTATCTATGATTTAAATGTGAATCAAATAAATGTATTTTATTATTAAAATGTTTTTTAATTTCTGCAGATCGCTCGTAAAGTCGGCTGCTGGAGAAGCAATGTAGATGAGATGATAACGTGTCTGAAGATGAGCGACCCGGTCGGACTTACCATGGCGGGAAAAATCGACGTGTTGCTCATTCTGGGAAAAGGTCACGACATGTTTGGAGTCCCACAGGGCTCTATCATGGGCCCGCGTTTCAGACTTTATATGTTGCCACGTATTTGTGGTGGTTAAACTTAGACACAATATAAAGTTTCACCAATATGCAGATGACACAGCACTCTATATAGACGTTAGTTCTGATTAAATTAATACATATGAGTGCAAACCACTGTCTCAGGGTCTCTGTGCTCCTGCAGGTGTGGTCATGGATCTCCTTGAGCTTGCACCGGTGGTCGACGGCGACTTTATCCCCGATCATCCCAGCCGGCTGTTTCACAATGCGGCTCAGTTTGATTACATGGCAGGGGTTAACAGCATGGACGGACACATCTTTGCCGGAGTCGACGTTCCATCTATTAACCAGAAAAATGGCAACACCACAGCGTGAGTACCCAAACACCACAGAACTACAAGCCTGCTCCAATGACTTTTATTTTGAAAAAGAAAATTAAAAACCATGTAAAACCAGGAGTCTACAGGATCAGATGGAGAGCTCACACATATGGATTCCTAAATAGAGACGTTGGCATTAAAATGTACACTTTGAGTTCAGTTTTCATTTATCAAAAATACAACCTTGGTGTTTTGTTAGGCAGGACTCAACACTTAATGCACTACTAAGAGACTTCATGTACAGATTAATGTGCCGACTGAACGAATGTCAGAATAACATGATCATGCTGCTGTCAAATCCCAGTTTTAGTATATTTGTATATATTTATTATTATTTCTGTCCTGTATTGCTGTTTTATTTCTTCTCCTTTTTTCAGTTTTGGTGTGTCTTGTATGTCAAATGGATCCTGAGTCTAATAAATTGACTACATAAATATTTACAGTACGCATTTAACACCATGAATTATATATATTTTTTTTAAAGTAGAGAGTGTCATATTTTATTGGATTTTTTTTTTGAGTCCCACATGATTAAACACTGGGCCCACTGTTTTTCACTCTAAATATATTACTGCAACCAGAACATAAAGTTTCATGGCTTAATGACGAGAATAAAGTAAAAAATATTTAATTAATTATGAGAATAAAGTCATAAATATTTTTGATTGATTGATTGATTGATTGATTGATTGATTGATTGATTGATTGATTGATTGATTGATTGATTGATTGATTGATTGATTGATTGATTGTCTTTATTTTGAACATGCAAGCAAAAAAAATAAAATAATCATTTAATTAATTACAAGATTAAAGTGGTAAATATTGAATAAATTAGAGGAGGATAGTTTCACAAACAAGAAGATACTAAATCTTTTGGCACATCAGCATCACAATATCATAAGTATAAAGACTTTAAAAATAATATGCAAGAAATTGCAACTTTTCTACAGAAGGATCCAGATGGACTTGGAGTAAATAGCTGCTTTTGTGGAAGAGGAAATGTCTGGAAGTTTAATAAACATTTAACATGTAGCTTTTAGCAAGAAAAAAGTAGAGAATGTCATATTTTATTGGATTTTTTTTATTCGGAGTCCCACATGGTTAAAGTCTGGACCCACTGTTTTTCACTCTAAATATATTACTGCAACCAGAACATAAAGTTTCATGGCTTAATGACGAGAATAAAGTAAAAAATATTTAATTAATTATGAGAATAAAGTCATAAATATTTTTGATTGATTGATTGATTGATTGATTGATTGATTGATTGATTGATTGATTGATTGATTGATTGTCTTTATTTTGAACATGCAAGCAAAAAAAATAAAATAATTATTTAATTAATTACAAGATTAAAGTGGTAAATATTGAATAAATTAGAGGAGGATAGTTTCACAAACAAGAAGATACTAAATCTTTTGGCACATCAGCATCACAATATCATAAGTATAAAGACTTTAAAAATAATATGCAAGAAATTGCAACTTTTCTACAGAAGGATCCAGATGGACTTGGAGTAAATAGCTGCTTTTGTGGAAGAGGAAATGTCTGGAAGTTTAATAAACATTTAACATGTAGCTTTTAGCAAGAAAAAAGTAGAGAATGTCATATTTTATTGGATTTTTTTTATTCGGAGTCCCACATGGTTAAAGTCTGGACCCACTGCTTTTCACTGTGAATTTGTTCTCTGAAGTTGTCATAATGAAGTGGTGATATTTTGAGATAATGAGATAAATGTTGTGGTTTGTCCTCAGAGCGGACGTGAGGAGTCTACTGGTCGGGATCACTAAAGAGAAGGGCACCGCCGCCGTGTCCTCGGCCTACAGTGCATACTCATCGAACTGGGGCTCTCACCCGGAGCCGGCGGTGCTGAAGAAGACCATCGCCGACATCGAGACGGATTTCCTGTTCCTGGTTCCCACACAGATCGCCCTCCAGCTGCACGCCGACAACTCCACGTAAACTCTTACACATTTACCACTTTTATCTCAGAGAATTTTGGATTATTTTCTGTTACATTTTTGACTTCATCATCTCAGAATTTATTCTAGTTGTTTGTTTTTTTTGTAAAAAACAAAACAAAACAAGAATATTATAGATCTGTGACTTTATAATCTTAGAGAATATTTCAGCGTTTTTCCCCCAAAATGTATGATGAATGATTTTGTGTTTTTCTTGTAAATGTACCATTTCAATCTCAAACAATATCCTATAATATATTATGGAAGTTTTTTTCCATATATTTGAGACTTTATAATCTCCCCAAAAAAATGTGAGTTTATTTTTCTCAAAAAAATCACTTTAATCTAAGAGAATAGTTGAGTTTTTTCACGTTAATGTACCACTTTATTCTCAGAAAATATTTAACTTCTCACAAATTTAGGGCTTAAATCTTTAGGGTTATTTAATTATACCCCCCTGCCCTGGTTCTGTGTTTTATGTACCTTATAGTCGCAGCATAAGCTTGTGTTTGTTGTTTGTCCCTCAGTGGTGCCCGTACTTACTCCTACCTGTTCAACATGAAGACTCGTATCCCAGGATTCCCTCGCTGGGTGGAGGCGGAGCACGCCGAGGACCTGCAGTACCTGTTTGGTAAACCCTTCGCCACGCCGCTGGTCTACTTCCCCCGACACCGTGACCTGTCCGGGTACATGATCGCATACTGGACCAACTTCGCCAGGACCGGGTAAACTCCCAGCATGCACTGCAAACACACAGGCCAACACTCCAACTGGGTCTGTCCTGGACTGGGGACCAGACCAGTAAATACTGGTCTCTACTGGTCTTTACCGGTCTCTACCAGTCTCTACCAGTCTCTACTGGTGTATAACATTCTCTACCGGTCTTAACCGGTCTCTACTGGTCTTAACTTGTCACTACCAGTCTTTTACTGGTCTACTGGTCTTCACTGGTCTCTCATCAAAAGTAGTCTGGTCAGTCGGGTTGTGAGAAATGTCTTTGTCCTCTGTAAGTTAGCTGAACCAGTTTAAAGTAGTCTGAATTGTTAGCATTGATCTGAACTGGTCTGAACATGGGCCTGGATTGGTCTGTAAACTGGTGAAAACAGATCTGAAATGAAGTAAACTGTTTTATTGTTTCTCATACTGGTGTAAACTCTCCTCCTGTCCAGTAATCCCAGTGAAGGTGAAAGTAGAGTCCCGGTTGTTTGGCCTGCCTTCACCAAACACCACCACCCCTACCTGACCATCAACAACAAGATCTCCAAGTCCTCCGTCAGGTACTACACTGTACTACACAGTACTACTCAATACTACACAGTACGATACAGTACTACTCAATACTACACAGTACGATACAGTACTACTCAATACTACACAGTACTTCACAGTACTACACAGTACTACTCAATAATACACAGTACTGCACAGTGCTACACAGTACTACA
This sequence comes from Centropristis striata, assembly GCF_030273125.1. Classification (NCBI taxonomy): domain Eukaryota; kingdom Metazoa; phylum Chordata; class Actinopteri; order Perciformes; family Serranidae; genus Centropristis; species Centropristis striata. The sequence continues at coordinate 35,382,879 of NC_081523.1, read as the reverse complement.
CGGTACTACTCAATACTGCACAGTACTACACAGTACTACTCAATACTAAACAGTACTGCACAGTGCTACACAGTACTGCACAGTACTACACAGTACTACTCAATACTACACAGTACTACACAGTACTACTCGATACTGCACAGTACTACTTAATACTTGACAGTACTCCAAAGTACTACTCAATCCTGCACAGTACTACACAGTACTACACAGTACTACTCAATACTATACAGTATACAAAATATTGTTGTTGTTACTGTCTGCTGCCAGAGATGCATGCAATAAAAATGAACATGAATCAATAACAGAAATTTAACATCATGATCTAGAAAACGTCATGTTTTCAGTCTGTGATTGAACTTGTTTGGAGTCCCACACGGCTCTGCCCTGGGCCCACTGTGTTCAGTCTTTAGATGTCACCACACACAGAACTCATCAAACAAAAACAATGTAAAGTTTCATCACCATGGAGATCACACTGAACTCTATATATAAGCTGATCTTTAGCTTCTTTACTGAAGTGGATCCAAAGATTCATTCTGAATGTTTTTGTCACATGAGAAATATTTTCAAAAATATTTAAAAATACAAAAATGAGCTTCCTGTTGAATGTTGTTCTCCTCTGGATCTGTTTTGTTCTGCTGCTCCTGGTTTCTGTTGTAATCTGCTGTTTTCTACAAATGTTCCAGCTACGACCTAAGATCGTACTACGTCAACTACTGGACGGACACCTACAGCCTGCTGCCGTCAGTCAGGACAGGACAAGAAGCAGACTGAAAGTCTGAATGAATCTCAGTCTGCTATTATTATAATCAGTGAGAATTTAAAACAGTGACAATTAAAATAATTAATAAATGAGGTTAAACTCTGCACTCTGGCACTCTGGCTCTTTTATTCATCTCTTGTTGTTTCTGCATATTATTTTGTCTGTAACTGATCTTACATATCAGGCAGTTCTTTATCATCTTGTAGTTTAATACAGTAATTATTTTACACATTTATAAAAGGTTTGTTTTCTAAAAAGTACACCGTCACGTCGGTGCAGTTTATTCTGGGTATTTGACCCAGTGAACGTACTGGACTCTACGGGACTCTACTGGACCCTATCGACCTCTTCTGGACTCTAATGAACTCGACAGGACTCTACTGAACTCTACTCTACTGACCTCTTCTGGACTCTACTGAACTCTACTGACTTCTACTGGACTCTGCTGATTTTGTCTGTGTCTGCAGGTGACTGATGCAGAGCAGAGAGTTTACCTGTTGACCTGAACCTGGTGGGAAGGGCCTGCAGATGCAAGACTCGTCTCTATTGGTCAGTGGATCAGAAGGAGAACAGGAGCTCTATGTGGCCACCAGGGGGCGCAAGACTCTAGATCACGTCTCTATGAGGACGTTTATCAGAATACGGAGTAACAGGTGGAGAGCAGAAACAAACTAGAACAAATAAAAACAGAAGGACAATGAACCACAGAAAGATTCATTCAGATAAAAGTTTTACAGTGAGACCAGAGGAAGGAAGGAGGCGTGAACGATCAGATGGTTAGTTCTGCTTCATGTGTCGCAACAGACTGAAGCAGGAAGCTGAGACGACTTCACACTCACACCACAGAGAGACAGACAGGACACAGAACGCTGAGACAAGAGACGAGACAAGACAAGAGACACAACAAGAGACAAGAGACGAGACAAGACAAGAGACACAACAAGAGACACAACAAGAGACAAGAGACGAGACATACAGAAGGAGTTGAAGAGTGACCAAAAGAGTCAAAAGGAACACAGAGACAACAGAAAGGAGGAGAGGAGGAGCAAAGGAGAAGAAGAAAAAGAGGAGGAGAGAGACTCTAAACAGAAGAGGAAGCTGAAAGTTAAAGAGGAGACACCGGAGGAGGAGGAGAGGACAGTGGAGCACCAAGAGAAGCAGAGAGAGGAGTGGTGAGGAGGAGGAGGAGCCATGGAGGAGGACATCAGGAAACAGGGGGCGCTGTTCCTGCAGCAGCAGAGGTTTGGAAAGGTACAACAACTGAGCTAACAGAGAGCTAAATGAGCGCTAACAGAGAGCTAACAGAGAGCTAACAGAGCTAACACAGAGCTAACACAGCTAACACAGCTAACAGAGCTAACACAGCTAACAGAGCACTAACACAGCTAACAGAGCTAACAGAGCACAGAGCTAACATAGCTAACATAGCTAACACAGGGCTAACAGAGCACTAAAAGAGCTAACAGAGCTAACACTGCTAACAGAGAGCTAACAGAGCGCTAACAGAGCGCTAACAGAGCGCTAACACTGAGCTAATACCGAGCTAACACAAAGCTCACACCCACAGAGCACTAACAGAGCTAACAGAGCTAACACTGCTAACAGAGAGCTAACAGAGCGCTAACAGAGTGCTAACAGAGCGCTAACAGAGCGCTAACAGAGAGACAACACAGAGCTAACACCGAGCTAACATTGGGCTAACAGAGCTAATAGAGTGCTAAAACAGATCTAACACAGAGCTAACAGAGCTTACACCGAGCTAACACCAAGCTAACACAGAGCTAACACCGAGCTAACACAGAGCTAACACGGAGCTAACATTAGAGCTAACAGAGCTAACAAAAAGCTAAGATAACAGAGCTAGGAGAGCCAACAGATGTTGTTGGAGGGTTCGGGCAATTGGATCCAGAAAGAAAATGATGGCTGCATGCTAATACAGAGCTAATGCTAACATAACCTGTGTGTGTGTGTGTGTGTGTCTGTGTGTGTGCAGAAGTGGAAGCGTGTGTGGTGCGTCCTGTACAGAGAAAGTTCCTGTTCGATTTCCAGACTTGAGTTCTTCGAGTGTAAAGACGGAGGAAATTCCGAGAAGAATGACAAAACTCTTCGCAAACAGCAGGAACACAAGAAGGTACTGTCGACTCTACTGGACTCTACTGAACTCTGATTAACTCTACTGAACTCTACTGACGTCTACCGACCTCTACTGAACTCTACTGGACCCTACTGAACTGTACTGACCTCTACTGAACTCTACTGGACTCTACTGAACTGTACTGAACTGTACTGAACTCTACTGTACTCTACTGAACTCTACTGGACTCTACTGAACTCTACTGACCTCTACTGACCGCTGCTGAACTCTACTGAATTCTACTGACCTCTAGTGAACTCTACTGGACTCTACTGAACTCTACTAGACCCTACTGAACTCTACTGGACTCTAGTGAACTCTACTGTAATATAATGGACTCTACGGGACCCTCCTGAACGCCACAGAACTCAATTTAACTCTACTGGACCCCACCGACCTCTACTGAAGGTCTGAGGGGTCCTCTGTGAGAAGTGTGTTATTCTACAAACGTGAGGCATGAAGATGGAGATGAATCAGTTGTTCATCAGTTGTTGCCATAGAGATAATGCATCCTGTTACCTCGTTGATAAGCGTATGTGTGTGTGTGTACGTGTGTGTGTGTGTGTGTGTCTATGTGTGTGTTTCTATGTGTGTGTGTGTGTGTGTCTGTGTGTGTGTGTGTGTGTGTGTGTGTGTGTGTGTGTGTGTGTGTGTGTGTGTGTGTGTTTGTATGTGTCCAGGTGATCCGGCTGGCGGACTGTATCCGGGTCTCGGAGGTGGACATGGACGGGTGTCCCCGAGAGACGGGACCGTTCCTGATCGAGACCACAGAGAAGATCTACGTGTTCGCTGCAGACAGAATGCAGCTGGACGACTGGACACACAAACTGTGTGAGATTGCCTTCCCTGTAAGTACACACACTCACACACGCACACACACTAATTTACATTTAATCATTTAGCTTTTTTAAGCGACTTACAGAAAAAGTGAACCAATGAAGGTCTAGTGCTGTAAGAGGCGTTAGTGCAGCAATAAGGTCTAGTGAGGATTCTTTAAGGAGTAGAGTTGTGGTGTGGTGCTAGGAGAGAAGGTCCTCTCTGAAGAGCTGGGTCTTCAGGAGGTTTTCAAAGGTAAAGAGGGACACTCCTGCTCTGGTAGGAACTGGTAGTGGTTCCACCAACGGGAAACAACCAACACAAAGAGTTTGGATTGCCTTGGACCAACGGGTGGCAGAGCCAGGCGCTGTTCATTGGAAGAGCTCATCGGTGGTGAAGTAGTGTATGCCTGAATCAGGGTGTCAGGTAGGTAGGTGCAGTACCGGAGACAGCTTTGTAGGCCAGCATTAGAGATCTGGATTTGATGCTGAAACAGGTAGCCAGTGGAGCTGGATGAGCAGCGGTGAGACACTAAAAATGTTACGTGAAGCTCCACATTTTAATCATAAAACAGAAGTTAAACTAAAGTTTAAAAATATTTTCTGTCCATAGACTCTGAGACACACAGGGAGCTTTTACATCCCAAAGTTTAGTCTATTTAAATTCACTCTGCTCCTCCTTGTTCTGGTTCTGGTAATAGTGAGTATATTTCCAGCCCTCCGCCTTTGTATACAGTGCAAATCCTTTTTTTTTTTTTTTTTTTTTTTTTTACAAATTTAACAGTAAATTAAATGTGATAAACTCAGTCTGAGAGTTTATATACAAATAGTGTTTGTGTGGTTATTAATAAGACGATGACAGACAGCTGACAGTCACAGCTTCTTCTTTCTGTCTCCGTTTGACAGGAAGTACAGAGACACAATAAAAAAGAGAATAAAAGTCAAATAAAGTGAAGATTATAAACATCAGTAGTGATGCCCTGAGCCAGACTTCATTGAGAAAACCACAATTTTAACAGTAGTGTTCTTGTGTTCTTCAGACCTGACATGCATCCATTCAGACTGTCTCCACATCAGCATCATGTTTCAGTTATTTCAGCATCTTTTAGATTTGTTTATTCACATTAAATCACTTTATTCTGGCTTCATGCTGATTAATGTGTAAAATCCATGAAATTGGCAAAAATAACACGGAAGTATCCTGTAATTTTAACACTAAGTTATCTAAATTTTTCAGTTAGCTATTTGTGTTATATGTTTTGTGTTTCAGCCTCTTAAAAACTCCTGAAATTGTTCAACAATCTGTTGAGAAAACCATTGTTTTAACAGCAGTGTTCTTGCTCTTCAGACCTGACAAATCAGTTCAGACTGTTTCCACATCAGCATCATGTTGGAGTTATTTTTGCATACTTTAGATCTGTTTATTCACATTAAATCACACATAAAACACTTTATTTTGGCTTCATGCTGATATATTAGTGCTGAACTAGCAGTAATCCTGCAGAAGCTGAAGAAATGGAAATTTCCAAACATTTGCTGCACTTTTGGCTTGAACTAGGGCCGAGACTTTAACGCGTTAATTAAAATTAATTAATTACACAAAAATGAACACGTTAAAAAAATTGACGCATTTTAATCGCACTTATTTTTGCACTGCGGAACGTTTCTCACTGGATGAGTTTCAGGCGGACCGATTATACTGGAGCACCAACTAGAGTTGATGAGTTCAGACAACAACAAACCACAGTGAACATGAAGGAAGAAGCTGATGAGACACTTTGGTTGGCCCCGTGGATGATGGGACATTTTGTTACAAAAAACGAATGGAAGGAAGCGTCAATAAGAGCTACGATAAGGTCTACCTACCTATAGGCTACCTGAATTTCTGAAATGTACTATATTTCTTTTCCATTTTTGGGCTTTATTGATAGGACAGAGTGAAGGGGAGACAGAGTAGGAAAGGGCTCCGAGTCGGATTCGAACCCGGGCCGCCCGCTTACAAGGACAATGCCCCTATGGTACGCACTCTACCAGGTGTGCCACCGGGAACGCCCCGAAATGTACTATATTTCTAAATATGCTATTGCTACACCTAATGGCAAAAATTGCACTGGTCTGTTGGACAATAATTTTGTTGCTTAAGCCTATGTATTCAGTCATTATTCAATGGTATACTAAAAATCCATGTGAAAAAAATTACTTCTCACTGTTCTCAGGTCAAATATTTATATGCGATTAAAATGCGATTAATTTCGATCAATAAATTACAAAGCCTCTAATTAATTAGATTTTTTTTTTTATCGAGTCCCGGCCCTAGTTTGAACCAAACTTTATATTTCTTGTAACTAAAATAAACGTGTGTGTGTGTGTGTGTGTGTTTGTGTGTGTGTGCAGATGAGCTGGAGTGAAGGGGTTAAGCGAGGCAGCCTGCAGAGAGGGAACAGAGTGGACGAGGACGAAGGAATGGAGCAAAACTCACTGTACAGCGAGAGAGAGACAGGTACACCGCTGCACAACATCTACTTCTATATTTCATACTAGAAGGAAGCTGACGGCAGAAATATGCTGCTTAAGGTCTAACTGGTGTTTAACATAAAAAAAACCTTTAATCCAGACATAACTTGCAATAATGGGTCTCCTGCCTCATCATCCAGAGTTTTTTGGTCATGTGCAGTTATAAACATCATATCGCTGCGTCATGACGTCAACAAAACTTTCTGTATCAACATTTCCAGAAACGTACAATACAGCTTTTCTGTCTGCCAAGTGGACGGCAAAATAATATACATTTACCACCATATCTGATTTATATACAGAAAAAAATATTAGACCATTGTTTTCTTCAATTTCTTGTTCGTTTTAATGCCTGTTACAGGTTTATTTTAAGAGCTGATAATTTAAGAGTTTAACTTAAGAGCTGATATGTCGACATTTTCCATGGTTTTCTTGATAATGACCAAAATCATTATCAAGAAAACCATGGAAAATGTCGACATATCAGCTCTTAAATGAAACTCTTATCAGCTATTTTTGTTGTTATCATTATATTTGTCCAAACAAATGTACCTTTAGTTGTACCAGGCATTAAATTAACAAGAAACTGAACAAAACAAGGGTCTAATATTTTTTTCTGACTGTATAACTGAAAAATAAAATAGAAAATACAAGTACCTGAAAGTTTTACTTAAATAGAGTACACATATTTTACACTTTACAAACAGCAGCGTGCAGTCAAGCTCGACTAAAAACTATAGAGCCAGAAAAAAAACGCACTCAGACGCTCAGCACCATCAGGAAACTTATAACTTATAATGTTGGAGCTCCTCAGGGCAGCGTGGTGGGTCCTCTGCTCTTTACATCAGTGTGTGTAAATACTCAGACTCTCACACTGATATTTTTCTATCAGTCCAAACCCAGATGGATTAAAATCTTTGTCTCATCACTTTTTACATGACTAGCTGAAATCTCACCATCTAACTATTGATGTGAGGGAAACAAGTCAAACAAAGTCTTCATTTTCTTCTGATTCTTCACAAACTGATCCTGGTGCTTTGGGAAGAAAAGTCAAACTGTTTTTTTTATCTTGAAGTCTGAAGGACTTTAGTTTTTATAAACCATCAGATCTGCAGTTTATTGATTAGAGATTCAGTAAAATGTTAAACCTCTTCACTGATGAAGATAAAACGTTCATCATCAAGTCGTCGAGTCGCTGCACAAAAGTTCAGTTCGACCTTCAGTCACTACTTCATTTCGCACCTCGAGCCAAACCTCACTTCCTCTTTCTCTCTCGCTCTGTTTTCCCAGCCGCGCTAAATTTAGATGCCTGCGGCCGAAATGATGCATCAGAGTGCTGCAACAAACACACGCACGCACACGCACACACACACACACACACACACACACACACACACACACACACACACACACACACACATACACACACTCACACTCATTACTGTCTGGTTGTATGTGTGTGTGAGGCTCGTTTTCAAAGGAGTCCACTTCCCACCAAATTTACCTCATTTAGATTCATACAAATCTCACAGAGACACTGTTTGTTTGTTTGTTGGGTTTTAGTTTAAGTTGCATTTTACTCTTTGCTTTGAGAATCACACACTTTCTTTTTCTCTTATTTGTGCAGATTTATTGGCTACAATAATCAAACAGTTGTAGTGCATTGACCTGTCGGTGTGTTGGAGTGTAGATGTTTTATTGAACAGCAGAGACGATAAAGTGTTAATGACCAAACAGCTGATCAGTTGTGTCGACATAAAATGAAACCTGAAATGAAACCTGAAATGAGCGAAGTTTTTGAAATAAGTTTTCAACATTTTTCATATTATTTATCATGGTTGTCAGCCTGTAGTGAGTCTTTTATTCTCTGACTTATTTACAGAATAATGTTCTAACATTCAGCCTTGTCCCTTATTATCCCCTTGCCGCTTCAGTGACAAACTTCTTTCACATTTAGATTTTCAGTCATCATTGTTATCAGCAGGGGCTACACGGTGGTGTCGTGGTTATCACTCTTGCCTCACAGCAGCAGGAGTCGCCGGTTCAACTATAGGCTGCGGCTCTTCTGTGTGGAGCTTGCATGTTGTCAGCGGTGACTCTAAATTGAGAGCGTGATTGTCTGTCTCTATGTGTCAGCCCTGCAATAATCTGAGACCTGTCCAGGGTGACCCCGCCTCTCAATGTCAGCTGTTTGGCTCCAGGTTTGACTGGTGTTTAACATCGTAACAGTGTTGCGCTTCAAAAAGAAACGTTTAATCCAGACAAAACATCCAATAATGGGTCTCCTGCTTCATCATCCAGAGTTTGTTGGTCATGTGCAAATATAAAACAACATATTGCTGCGTCATGACGATAACAAAGCACTCCTTGTCAACATTTCCAGAAACGTACAATGCAACTTTTCAATTGGGCGACAAAATAATTTACATTTACCATCATATCTGATTTATATACAGTCACACAAAATATTAGACCATTATTTTCTTAAATTTCTTGTTCATTTTAATACCTGGTACAGGTTTATTTTAAGAGCTGATATCCAGACATTTTCCATGATTTTCTTGATAATAACCAAAATCATTATCAAGAAAACTATAAAAATGTCTAGATATCAGCTCTTAAATTAAACTCTTATCAGCTATTTTTGTTGTTATCATTATATTTCTCCAAATAAATGTACCTTTAGTTGTACCAGGCATAAAAATGAACAAAAAACTGAGGAAAAAGATGGGTGGTTAATGGCTAATATTTTTTTCCATGACTGTATGTAACTGAAGTTAATCATAGAATAGAAAGTACCTGAAAGTTGTACTTAATACAATAGACACAATAGAGTGTTTATACTTTACTTTACACTTTACAAACAGCAGTGTGCAATGGAGCTCGACTAAAAACTACAGAACAAGAGAAAGAACGCACTCAGGCACTCTGCACCATCAGGAGACATATAACTAATAATGTTGGAGTTCCTCAGGGCAGCGTGATGGGTCCTCTGCTCTTTACGTCAGTATGTATGTAAATACTCAGACGACATATTTCTCTCAGTCTAAACCAAGATGTCATGGATTAAAGGTTCAGGGTGTACCCCGCCTCCCAATGTCAGCTGTTCGGTTCCAGCCCCCTGAGACCCAAGTGTGGATAAATGGTTAGGGATAATCAATAAATTAATAAATTGTTATCAGCCTGGAGATAAATCCAGTCCATCTCTGCTGAGAAGCTTACACTTTATACTTTATGTGAAGCTGCTAACATGCTGACAAAGAATAAATGAACTCCACCAGCTCACGGTGGCATTATTGTGAAACTGGCTGTTATGGAAAAATGATTGATCTTGACTCAAAGACAATTAGAACCAGGAGACCCCTGAATACTTGTAGGAGGAGAATAAACCATCCCTCCTGGCGTGATGTCAGGTCAGGAGTGATATTTGATTTGATTTGATTTGATTTGATATTTAAGACAACACAAAAAGCGTATTCAGAGGAGAGACGCAGTCTGGAGCCATGGCAACATGATCATAGATCATAGAACATGATCACATGAGAGAACCCGTCTGGACTCTCATCGGACAGAGCTGGATATTCCTCAGTTAACTGGCTGAGCGGTGACTCTTAGCTGAGTGCATGCTGCTTACTTAACACGCTTTTATCCAGAGCAACATGCAAATGAGAGTTAATACAACACAAACAAGGATGAAGTCAAGAAACATAGCAAGAGTCAGAGCCGTGGTTCAGTTTGAGTCCATCAGGACGTAATGTAGCTTCAGTCTCTTCTTAAAGATTGAGAAGGACTCAGCAGATCGGAAGGAGTTTGGAAGTTGGTTCCACCACCGGGGCACTACAGAGGAGAAGAGTCTGGTTTGAGACGGGAGAATAGACACGATCGGGTAATTGAGGACACATGAACCTTGAAGATCAGTTCGTCATCAGTCACTCGTTGTTGATGATAACGTCTCAGTTTATTATTGTTGCATTCTGCTGAAGGTCTGTTGTTGAACTGAAACACCGTCCTGTGTTCAGTCAGTCATGTCTTTATCGTTTTCCAACATTTATCATCAGCTGTCAACGGTCGTTTTCTGAAGAATCACTTGGGTTCGACTAAAAACTAAAGAGCCAGAGAAAGAAGGCCCTCCAGGCTCCAAACCATCAGGATAAATATAAGTTACACTGCAGATAGACACAGGATAAAGGATCGTGAGATAGATATTAGAGATGTCTCAGATCACT